>NC_045957.1:105293302-105593302 GCF_010909765.2 Amblyraja radiata
TTCTTTCCCCCTTCTCCCTCCCCCTCTCCTCTCTCTTTCTCTGCCCCACTCTCTCTGCCCCCCTCTCTCTGTCTCTGCCCCTCTGTCTCGGCCCCCCTTTCTCTCTGCCCTCTCTTTCTACCTCCCCTCCCCCCTCTCTAGATGCGTCTGCGAGGTGGGGGCTATGCGTCAGTGGGTAGGGTGGGATATGGGGTAAAAGGAGCCAATTAATAATATTAATATAATATCAAGGGGATGGGGTGGTTAGCGTGTGTGTGTGTGTGTGGGGAGATTAATGTGCTTGTGTGTGAGGGGGGGGGGGGGGTGGTTAGTGTGTGTGTGACGTCATAGGCCGCCCCCTCACCTCACCCCCCCCCCCCCCCGCAACCGCGTGTTGAGGGGACGGGACCCAAATGGGTCCCCCCATGGTCTAGTGACATATAAAATCCATGCAAACTAAGTATTCTCCTTTGCTCCAATAGCCCATAATCTATTTAAACTTCCATAAAACAATGTCTCTCTATTGAGCTTGTCTGCAGTTTATAGCCATTTGAAAACATATCTCAAATTAAGGGCAACAGAAGTCACTTTTTCCATTTCCCATCATCTTCCAAGCTTGAGGCTCGAGTCCTCTCGAATCTCAATGCTTTCATCACTCAGCAAAACTACAGATTAGAGATCCATAAATGAGTTTCAATGTTCTTGTTCGTGCCTTGCATTAAACTCTTATCACTGACAAGCTTCTATGCTGTTTTTCTCATTCAATTAAACTTATTTTAGCAAGGTACTGCCAGTTTAAGTGTGTTAAGTATTAAGGAGTTTTATTAGTAAAATTAAACGAGAACTTACCAGTTTGAAGTTTGATCTTTATTTTATGAGGAGTTACGTTGAGGGATTATGTGAAGAAGGCCGTCAGCCCGAATGCGCGTCAATCTTCAAAGCAGCGGTGTGAAATCACAGATAACAGTTGATGAACTGACTATAGTAAGATTCGAGAAAACTAGAACTACCAGCTGATCTTTATGAGAGAGGGTTGGGAGCGGAGGGCACGTAATTCCTCAATGTAACTCCTCATAAAATAAAGATCAAACTTCAAACTGGTAAGTTCTCATTTAATCTTACTATTTTACTTTGGAGTAACGTGCGTGACTACGTGAAGGTTTTGAAGCTCTGTGATTTCATGCCGTGGAACGAGTCCATGCATCACTCACTGCATCAATTGACCAAGGATGAGTTATAATGCTATCAGACATGACATAGATTTAGACATGCTGATGCTTTTTAATGAACAAAATGACAATAGTAACCCCTCTCATCCGGGAGGAAACTATAAACAGAACTAAAACATAGAGTTGGCAAATACCCCTGGTCTGGCAATGGGTTTGTTATAAAATGTTTGAGAAGATCGTTCGTTTGACCATCCTGCAGTTGCTAGGATGTGGTACAGCGGAACGTCCATAACCCTGCTGCTGAAAACTGTTGCAGCCCTGGTGGAGTGAGATTTGAAAATGTCAGTGTTCACTCCTGCACAATCCAGAACTCATTTAACCACCTGGGGATGGTCTGTACTGATACCTTCTTATGAGGTTTTGTAACTAGCAAACATTGCTAGCTCAGTGCCCCTAAGGCTCTAGTGACCTTCACGTATTGTAATAGATGTGAACACACACAACCGAAGGTCCATGGAGCATGTCCAAAATTTAGTTTGAGACCTGATGCCCCTGATCTGCTCTGCTTGACTAAGCCATGAACATAAATTGTTATTTTTTCTGCAGATGTAACCATCCTGTCTAGTCGCAGCTTCCCTGCAATCTGCAGTGAGCACGTCAATGGTTTGGCCTAACAATCCGAGCCGCAGGAACAGTCTTTTCAGGGTCTGTAAGTCAATGAATTGATTTTATCATGCATTGGATGGTTGCCCAAGTCACGGGCTGAACCAGCAATTCTATGTTAGAAATAACCATATAACGTTCTATTATCATTCCCAACATCAGCAGGAATCATGGCTGCATAGTCCAGTCACTGCAAAAATGACTGAAGCAGGATTTTGCTGAATATTTTGCAACCCGACTGATGAGGCAAAATGGAGCAAGACATTCCTCCCCAGTGTAGCGAGAATGCATCTATCGCCACTGCCATGTCAAATATTTTATTTATTTATTTATTTATTTCCTTCTCTTACTGGCCTTAATGCAAACACTCGATCTAGTGTTCCATGAGACCTAGTGTTCTGTTTTGGCATTGATTTTACGTGATGATACACCAGTGCCAAATGAGGTTATGTAAACTATCACCGAATACTTTGACTTGATTGCACCCATGTGATTAACATATGACACTACCAAGTGTATCAACTTGGACTTGAGCATGCAGTTTATGCATTTTCACACAAAACCTTTAACCCATAGAATGCGCCAAGTGTCTATAGGTAGTTGATACCATATAACTGAAGAATTGGTAACTCATGCAAATCCCATCACCTCTGTAACTAAAGATGGTATTAGTAATTTCCCATCTTTGAGCACTAACATCAGTTTGTAATATAACTGAAGATTTTCTGAGGAACGTTAGTGGAGCAATGCTGAATACTGTTCGTCCACCATAGTGAACTTTCATGGAGGTGAATAATGAGACCTACTTACCAGTGTCTCTAACTCCAGGTTTCCTTACCTTTGCTGGAGTTCCAGCGAAATTTTATTCGCAGACTCTGTCCATGTTGTAATTTCCATTAGATCGCTGATGCTGCTGACCAACTTTCCTTGTAGTGGCTAGTCCGTCTCTGACGGAGCAGCAATTTTAGAGGCAAAGCACACCACTTCCCCTCATGCGATTGTCGTGCATTATGCATTAAGCATGGGACCCCAGCACATAGTCATATTCGGGTTCCTGTTTGGAGTTAATCCATACTAACCTTAGACACTCTTTTTAGAGTGGGCGTAATTGCACCTGAACCAGGTATCACCATCCGTATACCTCAATTTGGCTGTGCATGTCTTGTACCAAGCATGTTTTGCGACACCATCTCCCATGGTCTTATAATATATATGGCTCCATCTTCATCCTTTATACATCTGAATGGGAGGACTTATGCAACCTGAACCAGGAGCTGCCTCAGGCATGTGTGTATGTATTTTAGCACCATCTCCATCACTGCATTCAACCGAGTGGAAGGAATGGCAACCCTGAACCAGGCGTTGCTTCAGGCACATGTGCCTACTCCTCTAGCACTCTCTGTACCACTCTGAGCTGCTGCCTGACATGCCTTAAGATGGAGATTTATTTGACTGCGACGAGTCACAATTTTGTCTGACATAGATGCCCAAGACTTGGCACACTCTGAGTTGGGGTTGTCAGATTGCTTCCTTCAGCAGCCGCCAGGACTAGCTGTGTAAATCGATGCTCTGTTGGTATCCTCATTCCCCAAACAGGCTGCACGTGCTAGTGACTCAGAATCTTGCTCCTTTCCGATGTCAATGCAGTATACCGGAAGGAATGGAGCGCTTCTGGCCGGTGTCATTCTGCTGCAGGTGTCATGCAGCTGGCGTGTCGTGGAAAGTTCCCTCATGACATACCACCAAACTGCGACTGCCTAGCTCCCCTCCTCAGAGAGGGAGATATATTGCAGCCCTGTACCAGGCGCTGCCGTGGCCCCCCGAGACCCGCGCTGATATTACTTCCTTCTTTGGAGTATCAGGTGGAGCATCTCCCCATGAGATGCTCTATCCAGCAAAGAAAACGGCCGAAGACGCTTCCACTGCAGGAGGTGAATCCTCCTGGCTGGACTGATTTGAAGTTTAACCGGCCTGCCGAGCCGGTTTTACCCACGGATCCGGGATTCCCCGTGGCTTCCGCAGCCGGCGGTCACCGTGGCCGGGTTTTCCCCCCCCCCCCGACCCGAGTTTTACTTCGCGGAGCCCGGATACCCCGCGGTCTCCGCAGCCGTGTTGTCCCCGAGCTGGGTTCCCCTCACGGAGCCGAGATTTCCCACGGTCTCCGTTTCCAGGTTTCCCTGAGCTGGGTTCCCCTCGCAGAGCCGGGATTTCCCACGGTCTCCGCTTCCGAGTTCCCCGAGTTTTACTTCGCGGAGCCGGGATACCCCGCGTTCTCCGCAGCCAGGTTTCCCCGCGAAGTCGGGATTTCCCGGAATGACATCCAGCAGGAACTCTGTAGAGAGTTTGCTGCAAGGTAAAAACACAACCTGAAAATTAAGTCTGAAACTTACCTTCAGGTTTGAAACTTACCGCTGGAGGAGCAGCGCGCCTGCCAGCCAGTCACGCGCCATGCGTTAGACGTAATGATGCATGCGGGCTGACGGTCTTCTTCACGTAGTCACTCACGTGACTCCGAAATAAAATCAGAAATAAAGAAGACCATCCATATAATTAAGTGATGAGAATTCTGGGATGTCATTACAAGAGCTACATTAAATTTAAAGGGTTTAAGCCATAACAGTCAGCAGTGCAACAAATATATATTAATTTCATATCAATTTTATTGCAGCCTTAAAACATTAATAACTGAAAAACCTTGAACAGCATTACCAAGCTTAAACCTAAAATAGACTGTTTGTAACTTCACAATTAAAGTTTGATTTTATGCTGACAAACAGCAGTAAAGAAGTCTTGGCAAATGATGTTTGAAATAGTTTAACAATAGTTGAAATATAATTAAAGGGCAGCAGCATAGTGGTGCAGTGAGTAGCCATTGCCTCACAGTGCCAGAGACACAGGTTCAATCCTGACCACAGGTCCTATCTGTGTGGAGTTTGCACGCTTTCCCTGTGCTTGCATGGGTTTCCTCCAACATTCCAAAGATGTGCGGGTTTGTTGGTTAATTGGCCTCTGTAAATTTCCCCGGGAGTATACGGAGTGGATGTGAAACCTAGAACCAGCATGAACCAGCCAATGGTTGCCTGGACTTGATGGGCCAAAGAATCAGTTTACAGGCTGCTTTTTTCAATCAATCAATATATTAATATTGCTAAAAGGAAAGACATTTATCTCATCATTATAGCACTGATGTTTGAGTCAAATAAATCAAAAATTAAAAAAGAAACATGCATATTTTCAGACTCACAAATTTATGCTTGCTTCTGCTGGGATACTTTTAATTTCCTTCTGCACAGTGTAGCATGAAAATTTCAGTGCAGTACACAGCAGGTCCAACAGAGATATTTTGACAATGAAATGATGGACCGGTGATGGAAGAACATCTGTGGAATACAATTCAGCAGCTGCAAATAAGCTGCCAACCAGCCTCCAATACGCAGTAACTTAATCTCCAAAACTATCCTAACAGAGGAGCTAAGTAAGTCGGTAGAAGGGTCCCGACCTGAAACGTCACCCATCCTTTTTCTCCAGAGATGCTGCCTGACCCGCTGAGTTACTCCAGCAGGTCGTGTCTCTCTTTGGTATACACCAAGATCTGCTGTTCCTTTCTACACAGCCTAACAGTTAATGCTGTTAAAACCAAGGCTTTAGGAAAGTCTTTCTTTTTCTCAGCTTCCTTGAGCCTATTGAACATAGTCAGATGCAAGACTCGGCGATGTCATATGGAGGACAGGTTGTTGCCCATGCAGCACTTACCCCCTCTCCACATCGCTGATCCATCCAAAGGAACAGCAGGGCTGTTACAGTTTGGCACCAGCGCCGTCACGAGCGAGGTTGTGGACAACGACAAACTGCCTTAGGGGCTCCGACTAAGGATTGTCTTGACGTTTACGCATGGCGCCTTTTCCATGACTGGATATGGCCACAAGGCAGTGGAGGTTTTAAATCAGAGTTTTCCCTCTCCTAGATGGTTTGCCTTCCAAGGCTGACGAGACCCATCTTCCCGAGAAAACATAGTAGAGCATTCAAAAGCACCAAAATAGTCATCAAAAATAACAGCTACAAGTGGAGGAATAAAATTAATTTGAATATTCTGAAAACCAGGGGAACGGACTAATTCTGTGTTGTAAGGAGGCATGAAAAATATGTGGGGATCTGACCAGAAGCATGTCACAATATAAATAATTAATGAAGAGGGAAAAGCAGGGAGATTTGGGGAGAATTTTTGGTGCTTGAGGCATATTTAGTCATACAGCATGGAAACAAACTCCCTTCAGCCCAGCTCATCCATGCCGACCAAGATGCCCCATCTCAACTTGTCCCATTTGCCCATTTTCTGACCCATTTCCCTCTAAATGTTTCCTATCCATGTCCCTGTCCAGGTGCCTTTTAAACACAGTAGTACCTTCCTATACTACCTCATCTGGCAGCTCATTCCATACACACAGTTATTGCATATACTTTAAGGTTAAGATAGATTTGTAATCATTAGGCTAACTCATTGGGATGAGTCATGGATTACTTTCAGCCAGTTTTCATGAACAGTGTTCAGACCAAACTCCTACCATTGTGAGTAGAAAGGAACTGCAGATTCTGGTTTAAACCAAAGATAGACACAAAATGCTGGAGTAACCAGCGGGCCAGGCAGCATCTCTGGAGAGGAAGAATGGGTGATGTTTCGGGTCGAGATCCTGCTTCATGATGCAGGAACTGGACAGAGCTGGTGGGTGGGAGCTGGGCAAGTGCATTGTTGCTGGTGATCCATTGGAATAATTACACATTCAGTTAAGTGACGGCATTGGGAAGACAAAGAGACTTATGGGCCTGTCCCACAGGCGATTTTTCAGGCGACTGCCGGCGACTGTCAAGTCGTAGCAGGTCGCTGAAAACCAGGTGACTGGAACGGCGACTGTCAGAGTGGAACACAGACACACAGACACATACATGCATTGCTTCCTTCACCAGCCAGTTATGCAGGCGGGTGACAGGGCAAGTGGGGGGAGCGCTGTCTGAGCGAAATTCACATGGTGCAAAGCTAATGTGATACAGACACAAACCACGATGAACAGGAAGGTTGGCGCTGTAATTAAGATGGTGGAAGTACAGTGTACGGGAAGGGTCACTTAAGTCCTTTAAAAGAGGGTGGGAGAGGGGAGGGGGAGGGGGGGAGAAGGGAAAAAGGGGGGGGGGGAGAGGGGGGAGGAGAAGGGGGGAGAAGGGGGAGATGGGGTGGGGAGAAGGAGTGAAGCCAACATTTAAGAAGCCAGAGATACACGGCTGTGAACCTCGGCGGACATTGACATTACCGGTCGGCTATGATTGGGTCTGAAACCTACAGTTTACGGTTTTTTCCCAATGAGCCAATGAAATTCACAGGTCAGTACCTGCTACAACCTACGAGAACCTACGACAATCTACGACCTCCTGGTGACCCACTACCTCTGCACCTAAGGCAGGAAAATTCTCGCTACTCTCCATGGCGGCTTCATTCTGGTCGCCGCTAATTTTTCAACATGCTCCGAGAATGCGGGACTACTCACGACCGTGAAGGCGACTACCTGCCAACCACCCGTGAACATGTGGCGACTGCATAGTCTCCTGTAGTCGCCTAAAATATCGCCTAAGTGGGACTGGCCCAAAAGGACCAAGGCTTCATTGTCGATCCACGAGAAAATTGTGTAAAAAAGTTTCAAAATAAATATCTCTGTTACTCTCTTCTGAGTTTTGTACACAACTTATGAGTTTTGTACACCTGTCAGTTAAATTTACAATGGGTCTTAATGACAGAAATCTGCATGAACATGAATGATGCCCAAGCCGGCAGGTGTGTAGCATAAAGAACGTTGCCCGAGCACTCAGAGAAAACTCACGTGGTCATAGGGAGAACGTACAAACTCCGTATAGACAGCACCTATAGACAGAAGGCAGGCACGGGCTATTGATTTGGGACGATCAGCCATGATCACAATGAATGGCGGTGCTGGCACGAAGGGCCAAATGGCCTCTTCCTGTCCCTATTTTCTATGTTTCAATGTTTCTATGTTTCTATGTTTATAGTCAGTAACAAACCCGGGTCTCTGGCAACTCTACTGTTGGCCTACTGTGCCGCCCTTGTGGATGATGAGATAAGCTCACATTGAGTGGTTGACACTAGTAACCCTGAGAATGAGGCTTCTTCTTTAGCTGAAGCCTTGCTGGGGCTCCCACAGGCATACTATTACTGCAACTACTATTACTGCATACTATTACTGGGGCTCCCATAGGCATACTATTCCATGTAGGAAAATCAAGAGTTTCGATTTTGGTCACTCAGAAAAAATCTTGGAAGTTTGCTTTCCCACAACATTGGTATCAATGTTTTTCTTAGTGATCCAGGCTGCAAGAAGAAGAAAATTTGTCAAAGTAGCCTTGTTAAGTCAAGCTTACAAGCAATTTGGCAGCATGTTGATATGATCCATACATTTAGATAATATGTTCAGCGGGCACCTGTTGTATTCAGTGATATGAATAATGATCACCCGGTCTCAGGTCTCAGGTACTGTCAACTGTCAAGTTTTTTCTTAGTTTAGAGACACAGCGCAGAAACTACCCTTTGGCCCACCGAGGCCGCTCTGACCAGCAATCCCCGCACACTAACATTATCCTACATACACTAGGGACAATTTACAATTATACCAAGCCAATTAGCCTACAAACCTGTACATCTATGGAGTGTGGGAGGAAACCGGAGCTCCCGGAGAAAACCCACGCAGGTCACGGGGAGAACGCACAAACTCTGTACAGACAGCACCCGTAGTCAAAATCGAACCTGGGTCTCTGACTCTGTAAGGCAGCAACTCTAACGCTGCGCCACCATGCCACCTGTGTTGCAGGTTGTTGCAGATGCACTAATTTAAGAATCTGGTGTTTCACACTTGATTTAAGCATGACATACCACAAACAGCAACCAATCATTACATTATAATCTGACTGCTTTTGCAGTTTTGTTGATATGGCAACCTTGTCAGTGAAGAAGGTCCTATTGGTGGAGCTGAAGGTCAGTGGCAGATGGTTTTCATCTGACCTTTTTTCGACACAAACATAACTCAGCTTTGGATGGCAATCTTGTGTTCTCAAATAGAAAATTCTGATCTTTGTGCTTACATTCTTCCATCATTTAGCCCCGTCATTTTGTAAACCAGCACCTGCAGTTTCTTGTGTCTCTTCTTTTCTTCAACGTCCCCATATTTAAAATCCTCCACACAAAACATCAAATTTATCTAACAACAGTTCCTTTGTGCATCTCTTGTACCATTTCTCCATGCATCAAGCCCCCTGGTTACATCCTACATTCCTCGGTAAACCCTGATGCTTTTCCACCCCCTCTTCTTCAAGTTTTCTTAAAGACCACCTATTCAACTAAACATTTGCTCACCACATGTACATTATATTTTGCTATGGGATTTGATTTTCCTTGCATTTACAGTAGATTTGTTGCTGCATTGAAAGTAGTAAATATAATGGTTAGTTATTATATCTTAATGAGATATAAGGACTGTGTATTAGGTGACATTGTTGAGAAAAACTGGCAAGAGCTTGAGGATCCTCAGCTGACCCACTTTAAATCACTAGCGCGGGTTTTAAATTAGCTTTTCAAAAATAACAATGAGTGAGGTGATTTATGATTGTTGATTAAATTTGAAGCACTTGGTATTGATTCATTGTCACATGTACAGAGAGTGTTTCTAATACTATCCAGTCAAATCATACCATGCATGAGTGCAATCAAGTATAACCTGAGTTCAGAATATAGCGCTGAAGTGTTACAGCTAGAGAAAATGCAAAGAAAAGAAAATGCAAAGGCCACAATGAGATGGGTTGGGAGATTTGAACTCTACCCCAGCATATGTGAGCTCCAGTCTGATAAGAGCAGTGTAGAAGCTGTTTCTGAATCTGGTGATAGGTACTATCAAGCTTTTATATTTCTCATATTTGATCGAACATTTAATTACTCTCTTAACAACTATATTTGTTCTTTATAGCACTATCTTTCATTCCAGTCCAGAGGAGGCATGAGAAATTATGACTGAATAAGTTGCTAGGGATAGAATTTCCAGTATGAATTCACTCCAAATAATAGTCTAAATAAATTCTGAAAACACAAGCATATGAAACATATGCTAAATGGAATAATGTTCCTACACACTGTCATTTATGGCATTCTATTGTAAAAGCATAATATGATAATTGAGTCGGGTGGCACGGTGGCGCAGCGATAGAGTTGCTGCCTTGCAGTGCCAGAGACCTAGGTTTGATCCTGACTACAGGTGTTGTCAGTATGAAGTTTGTATGTTCTCCATGTGACTGTGTGGGCTTTCTCCAGGTGCTCCAGTTTCCTCCCACACTCCAAAGATGTACAGGTTTGTAGGTTAATAGGCTTTGACAAATTGTCAAAGTGTGTGTAGGTGTGTTAGTGTGTGCGGATCACTGTGTGTAGGATAGTGTTCGTGTATGGGGATCACTGGTCGAGTGCACGTACATTGTTCCATGTAGGTGGCAACATAAAATGAACATAGAACAATATTTTGAAATAATAAATAGATAATGATTTCAGCAATGGTTTGAGCATGGCAACTTTCAAATATATGGTACTTAAGGAACTGGCAGATATTTAATGCTGATAGTTTTGTCAGTAAAAGCATAACTCCTTATATAAAGTAGCAATGTTACAAATTTTTGAGATTCTAAAAATCAAGTCTGCAATTTATCCCATCAGATAAAGCATAAAAAGAAGTTTAATTTGACACCTAATTCACTTTCATATCTTCAGCATTAAAAAGGTTATGGCCATTTTCATACTGAAATTAGCATCTTGTTCCCTATTGCTTTTCCATTGATTTAACTCAAAAGCTGCGAGGACAGTCAAAAGCCCATAACTTTCTTAAAAATTAAGAGGACTGAATGAAATTTTCAGTTATTATAGATTGAAACATTCTGAAACAAATATGAAACAATCTTACTTGGATGACCTGAAATTAAAGCATATAATTAGTTAGTTACCTAATTGTAGCTAATTACAAAATTCAAATACTAGATCTAAATATCTATCCATTTCTTAAGAAAAGGTTAACATTTTTAAATAGCCTAAATGTCCAAATAACATTCACACAAGAATTCACAATATAACATGATTTTTAAATCATCGAATGCGATCGATTGGAATGTTACGTTTGCGGTGAATTTGAACCCCAGATCGGCAGGAAAAACACTGCCGGTTCGTATGGGGCCAAAATCACATTTTTGCCAAGGAAATTTTGATTATAGTTATCCCAAGAAGCAAGTTTATATGTAAAATATACGACTTACCCCGTGTTTTGTCCCCTACTTGAGATCCGTCACGTTGTAGGCGTTGACGGCGTTAGAAGTAGCTTTTTATTTTAATCCAGCGATTAAATTGTCCTGCGATTTTCTTAAAAAACATATTGAGAACGGAAGTCCGGTCAATTGTTCTGCAGCAGCTGGCAGCCCGAGGAAGTTCGTCTCCGACAGGCAGGAGAAAACGGCATTTTAATCCCTCCCACCCTCAAAGGCGCACACGGTCAGTGGCAGAACTGCAGCGCCGCTGAAGGTAAGTTTTGTAACATCGCTATATAAAGCTAAGTAACTACTTTTTCTACTGAAACAAGATTTAAGCGATAAACTGATTTTTTTCCATTGCAGGAAACATCATCTAAACTGAGAATAAATGTAGTCATACAACACGGAAATTGGCCATTCGCCCCATCTTGGCTATGCTGACCAGGTTTTATAACTGAGCTAGAAAGCTTTGCCTGCATTTGCCCATTTCCCTTTAAACCTTTCCTATTCATGTACTTGACTACGCATTGCCATTGTGCCTGCCACAACATTTTCTTCTGGCAACTCGATCCATATACACACCACTCTCTGCATGAAGAAATCGCCCCTCAGGTGCCTTTTAAATCTTTCCTCTTTCATTTTAAATCTATGTTCTCCAGATCTTGACGACTCTACCCTGGGAGAAAAAAGTGACCATTCACCTGATCTCTGTCTTTCATGAATTTGTATCTCTTTCAGATCACCCTCCTAGGCGCCAGGGTAAAAAGCTCGAATCTATCCAGCTTCTCCGTAATACTCAATCCCTTGAATCCTGGTAACATCCTGGTGAATCTTTTCTTCATCCTTCACAACTTAATATCATATTTCCTATAGCAGGGAAACCAGGACTCATAGAATGATACAGTGCAGAAACAGGGCCTTTGGCCCAACTTGGCCACACTGACAACGTCCCATCTACACTAGTCCCACCTGCCTGCATTTGGCCCATATCCCTCCAAACCCGTCAAATCCATGAACCTGTCTAAATGTTTCTTAAACGTTGAGATATTACCTGCCCCAACACCTTCCCCAGCAGCTCGTTCCATATACCCACCACCCTTTGTGTAAAAAAGTGATCCCTCTGGTTCCTATTAAATCTTTTCCCCCTTATCTTAAACCTATGTCCTCTGGTTCTTGATTCCCCTACTCAGGGCAAGGGACTCAGAGTGTTTACCCGATCCATTCCTCTCATAATTTTGTACACCTCAATAAGATCACCCCTCATCCTCCTGAGCTCCAAGGAATAGTCATAGCCTGTTCAAGCTCTCCCTATAGCCATGGTTTGGGTTGAAGTAAAAGCACTGCAAATGGTTGGTGGGGGTTTGGGTTGAAATAAAAGCACTGCAAATGGTTGGTGGGGGTTTGGGTTGAAGTAAAAGCACTGGAAATGGTTGGTGGGGGTTTGGGTTGAGGTAAAAGCACTGCACATGGTTGGTGGGTGTTTGGGTTGAAGTAAAAGCACTGCAAATGGTTGGTGGTCTAAACTTGACAACTTCCTGTTTGCACTGTATATTGATTTTAGATAAAACGCTACCACTTACGGCTGTGATTTTTGGCCATCTTACTCAGTCCCCTTCCGCTTATCAGGTGCAGAGGATTATCCCCATCAATGAAAAATAAAAGTGTTATTAGTGTTTAAAAAATGTTGAGAATCTCTCTCCTGTCAATCACGCCATGAAGGCCACACCTTTTCCGGTGGGAGGGGGAAGGGATTATAAAACCCAGAAGTGTGGGTGTGGCTCAGTCTCTGCATGATGGGGGAGGTAGAGGTCATGACTTTGTTTGAGCTGTGAATCAACTGAACACACTGAATGTCTACTGAACTGTGAGTGAGGTGTTTTGTGTGGTTTTATGGTGGTTTCACCCTGCTTGAAATGGTATGAAACTGCATTTGAATGTGGTTTACTTGCACCCTGCATGAAATGGTATAAAACTGCATTTGAATTTGGTGGCCTTGCACCTTGAGTGAAATGGTATGAAACTGCACTTGAATTTGGTGGCCTTGCACCCTGCATAAAGTGGTATGAAACTGCACTTGAATTTGGTGGCCTGGCACCCTGCTTGAAGTGTATGAAACTGCACTCGAGTTTGGTGGACTTGGATCCTGCTTGAATTGGTATGAAACTGCACTTGAATTTGGTGGCCTTGCACCCTGCCTGAAGTGGTATGAAATTGCACTTGAATTCGGTGACCTTGCACCCTGCTAGAAGGGGTCGGAAACTGTACTTGAATTCGGTGGCCTTGCACCCTGCTTGAAGTGGTAGGAAACTGCACTTGAATTCGGTGGCCTTGCACCTTGCTTGAAGTGGTAGGAAACTGCACTTGAATTTGGTGGCCTTGCACCCTGCTTGAAGTGGTAGGAAACTGCACTTGAATTTGGTTGGTACACACAATTGCTGGGGAAACTCAGCGGGTGCAGCAGCATCTATGGAGCGAAGGAAATAGGCGACGTTTCGGGCCGAAACCCTTGAATTTGGTTGCCTTGCACCCTGCTTGAAGTGGTAAGAGAGGTGGAATATTGTGTTGGGGGACCAGCCCTCTCATGTGATCATGGGACCCAACAGGTCCCACTTAGTCTAGTATCTTATATAACTGCAACATGACCTTCCAACTTCTATACTCAAATCACTGACTGATAAAGGCCAATGTGCCAAAACCCTTTTACCACCTTAACTACCTGTGACTGCAATACTCCAAATGTTGTCTCATCAGCATCTTGAACACCTGACATCCTAACTCTGGTACTCAATATTATCCTCTGGTAACAGAAGTCTTGATGAACAACATACTTAGTCCTCATTCTAAGTATAAGTATGAACATTGCAGACAATTGTTACAGCAGACTACAGATCAGTTTGAATAATATTAATAGCATTTCCATCACAGAACAGCACAATATATAAGAAACACAATGTTCTGTTTTAACATTACTTTATTTAAATGAGCTGTACTGTGTGCTCAATTAGGGTGGACACAGTGGCGCAGCGATAGAGTTGCTGCCTTACAAATGTTATGTGTAAATTGTCCCTAGTGTGTGTATAGGATCGTGTTAATGTGTGGGGATCGCTGGTCGGTGCGGACTCGGTGGGCCGAAGGGCCTGTTTCCGCGCTGTATCTCTAAACCAAACTAAAAAACTAAACACAGTTCTTAGAGCTCAACATTCCACTCCAATGTTATCCACACATTCGCTGTATAAATATACATGTAAACAGCCGGCGGTCTGTATTTGCATGCATTGTGGAATTCTCTGCCACAGAAGGCAGTAGAGGCCAATTCACTGGAAGAATTTAAAAGAGAGTTAGATAGAGCTCTGGGGGCTAGCGGAATCAAGGGATATGGGGAGAAGGCAAGCACGAGTTACTGATTGGGGACGATCAGCCATGATCACAATGAATGGCGGTGCAGGCTCGAAGGGCCAAATGGCCTCCTCCTGCACCTATTTTCTATGTGTCTATGTTAATAGGTCACACAAAACCCATGTTGGAAATTGATTTATAATATGTGAAATAGATCCCCATATCAACATGCTTATCATGCAAATTTGAATGTTTATATAGTAACAAAAGGACTGCAAGTGGTGATTTACCCTGACAATGTTTTTTAGTGTTCTTTAGCTTGTTTTATGTGGGGTGGGGGGACTTGGGGGAAACTTTTTCTAATCTCTTACCTCGACGGAGATGCAATTTTTTCCATATCGTATCTTCGTCCGCACTGCGGCCTAACATTGTGGAGTTGGCGGCCTTTGCTGGAGATCGACCAGGGGCTCCATCGCGGGAGCCTGCGGACTTGCCATCACGGTATTCGCGATCCCTGTCGGGGGCCATCTCTGGGGCTCCAACCGTGGTAGCCTGTGGGACTTTAATATCTCTGGTTAGTGACCGACATCGGGGACTTCAAGCCACAGGAGTTTTGACCGCCCTCACGCGGGAGTTTCGATCAACCGAATGCGGAGTCTTAGACCGCCCCGACGCGGGGGCTGCGACCGCCGGCAGCGGGGCTTATATCGCCCCGAACGCGGGAGAATAAAGAGGAAGGAGATTGGACTTTATTGCCTTCCATCACAGTGAGGAACGTGGAGAATCCACCGTGGTGGATCTTTATATTAAGTTTTATGTAGTTGTGTGTCTTGGTTCATTTTTTGGAATGGCTGTATGGTAATTCGAAATTCACTTTACCTTAATTGGTCCATGTGACAATAAACTGACCATGAAACCTTGAAACCCTTGAAAATGCCATCTTTCATTTTTTCAGAATACATCCCATTTACTCATGATTACATTTGCTTTTACAAGCACCCCCTGCAACTTCCAATAGATTTTTGTTAGGGACTTTTCACCTGTAAAATAAATGTGGCTTTTTGGAGTACATTCAAATTAAAGGTTTTTTTAAATATTGGTAGTATCAATAGAGGCCCGGGGAGCCATTGGTGCGAGGAGGAGTTACCTGGAGCTGTGAGTATAAAAACAACACGGGGCTTGCTTCTACAGAGGCCCGGGGAGCCGTTGGTGCGAGGAAGAGTTACCTGGAGCTGTGAGTATAAAAACAGCGCGGGGCTTGCTTCTACAGAGGCCCGGGGAGCCGTTGCTGTGAGGAGGAGTTACCTGGAGCTGTGAGTATAAAATCCAGCGCGGGGCTTGCTTCTACAGAGGCCCGGGGAGCCGTTGGTGCGAGGAGGAGTTACCCAAATCTGCAACGTTCCATCTCCTTCCAGAGAAGGAGTCTGGTGGAAGCCTCTGATTGGTGGAAGAGGACCAGAGGAAGCAGCTGATTGGGTGCAACCCCGGGTTTACATTTCTGCTTTCAGGTTAAGGATTCTGGGAGTTAAGGATTCTGGGAGTTAAGGATTCTGGGAGTTAAGGCCCAGGAGCCGTTGGTGAGGGAGGAGCGATGTCCGTGCAGTGAGTGTAAAACCCATCGCGGGGCTTGTTTCAACAGAGGCCCAGGTGTCGTTACAGAGGGAGGAGCCAAAATCTGCAACGTTCCATTCGCAGATCACACTTCAAATTAAGGGGGCTGGTGGAAGCCTCTGATTGGTCGAACGGACTAGAGGAAGCAGCTGATTGGCTTGTATCCCGGGTAAGGCTTTATTGTATTCAGATAAGGGGGAGAATGAGGGCCAGGGCAGTTTACTGTTCTGGATGTCAGATGTGGGAGGTCATGGAGTCTGAGTGCCCTCCAGACGTCCACATCTGCGCCAGGTGCGTCGAGATGGGACTCCTAAGGGACCGTGTCAGGAACCTGGAGCAGCAACTCGATGACCTCTGTCTGCTCAGGGAGAGCGAGGAGGTCATAGAAAGGAGTTACAGGGAGGTGGTCACTCCAAGACCACGAGAGACAGAAAACTGGGTCACAGTTAGGAAGGGCAATGGGCAGAGGCAGGGACTGGTGAGTACCCCGGTGGCTGTACACTTTGAAAATAAGTACTCATGTTTGAGTAAGGGTGGGGGAGACAGCCTACCTGGGGGCAGCGACAGCGGCCGGGCCTCTGGCACAAAGACCGGTCCTGTTGCTCAGAATGGTAAGGAAAAGAAGAGGAAGGCAATTGTAATAGGGGACTCTATAGTTAGGGGGTCAGACAGGCGATTCTGTCACGCAGACAGGAGACCCAAATGGTAGTTTGCCTCCCTGGTGCCAGGGTCAGGGATGTGTCTGAACGTGTCCAAGAAATCCTGAAATGGGAGGGAGAGGAGCCTGAGGTTGTGGTACATATAGGTACCAACGACATAGGTAAAAAAAGAGAAGAGGTCCTGAAAGAAGAATTTAGGGAGTTAGGTAGAGAGTTAAGGAGAAGGACTGCAAAGGTAACAATCTCAGGATTACTGCCTGTGCCACGCGACAGTGAGAGTAGGAATGAAGCGAGGTGGGGGATAAATGAATGGATGAGGGCTGGTGCAGTGGGTATGGATTCAAGTTTCTGGATCATTGGGACCTCTTTTGGGGAAGGTGCGACCTGTACGGAAAGGACGGGTTGCACTTGAACTCGAGGGGGACCAATATCCTGGCGGGGAGATTTGCAAAGGCTACTGGGGAGACTTTAAACTAGTATGGTTGGGGGGAGGGACACAAATTGGGAAAGCTAGCTGTCAGTGTGTGAGGCGTAGCACTCTGACCCAAAATGTAGGGGAGAGAGAAGAAAAAGACAATAAACAGAGAATAAGAGAGGGTGGGTTTCTTAAATGTGTATATTTTAAGGCTAGGAGCATTGTAAGAAAGGTGGATGAACTTAGAGCCTGGATTGACACCTGGAAGTATGATGTTGTGGCGATCAGTGAAACATGGTTGCAGGAGGGCTGTGATTGGAAACTAAATATTCCAGGATTTCATTGCTTCAGATAGAATTGGAGGGGCAAGAGGTGGAGGTGTTGCATTGCTTATCAGGGAAGATATTACAGCAGTGCTTTGGCAGGATAGATTAGAGGGCTCGTCTAGGGAGGCTATTTGGGTGGAACTGAGAAATGGGAAAGGGGTAGCAACACTTATAGGGGTGTATTATAGACCGCCAAATGGGGAGCGAGAATTGGAAGAGCAAATATGTAAGGAGATTGCAGATATTAGTAGTAAGCACAAGGTAGTGATTGTGGGAGATTTCAATTTTCCACACATAGACTGGGAAACACATTCTGTAAATGGGCTGGATGGGTTGGAGTTTGTAAAATGTGTGCAGGATAGTTTTTTGCAGCAATACATAGAAGTACCTACTAGAGAAGGGGCGGTGCTGGACCTCCTGTTAGGAAATGAGACGGGTCAGGTGGCAGAGGTATGCGTTGGGGAACAGTTCGGGACCAGTGATCACAATACCATTAGTTTCAATATAATTATGGAGAGGGTCAGAACTGGACCTAGGGCTAAGATTTTTGATTGGAGAAAGGCTAACTTTGAGGAGATGCGAAATGATTTAAAAGGAGTAAATTGGGACAGTTTGTTTTATGGGAAAGATATGGAAGAGAAATGGAAGACATTTAAAGGTGACATTTTAAGAGTACAGAATCTTTATGTCCCTGTTCGGTTGAAAGGAAATAGTAAAAATTGGAAAGAGCTATGGTTTTCAAGGGAAATTGGATACTTGGTTCGGAAAAAGAGAGAGATCTACAATAATTATAGGCAGCATGGAGTAAATGAGGTGCTTGAGGAGTATAAAGAATGTAAAAAGAATCTTAAGAAAGAAATTAGAAAAGCTAAAAAAAGATACGAGGTTGCTTTGGCAAGTAAGGTGAAAGTAAATCCAAAGGGTTTCTACAGCTATATTAATAGCAAAAGGATAACAAGGGATAAAATTGGTCCATTAGAGAGTCAGAATGGACAGCTATCTGCAGAGCCAAAAGAGATGGGGGAAATATTGAACAATTTATTTTCTTTGGTATTCACTAAGGAGAAGGATATTGAATTATGTGAGGTAAGGGAAACAAGTAGAGTAGCTTTGGAAACTATGAGATTCAAATAAGAGGAAGTACTGACACTTTTGAGAAATATAAAATATAAAAGTCTCCAGGTCCGGACAGGATATTCCCTAGGACATTGAGGGAAGTTAGTGTAGAAATAGCAGGGGCTATGACAGAAATATTTCAAATGTCATTAGAAACGGGAATAGTGCTGGAGGATTGGCGTACTGCGCATGTTGTTCCATTGTTTAAAAAGGGGTCTAAGAGTAAACCTAGCAATTATAGACCTGTTAGTTTGACGTCAGTGGTGGGCAAATTAATGGAAAGGATACTTAGAGAAAATATATATAAGCATCTGGATAAACAGGGTTTGATTAGGAACAGTCAACATGGATTTGTGCCTGGAAGGTCATGTTTGACTAATCTTCTTGAATTTTTTGAAGAGGTTACTCGGGAAATTGATGAGGGTAAAGCAGTGGATGTTGTATATATGGACTTCAGTAAGGCCTTTGACAAGGTTTCTCACGGAAGGTTGGTTAAGAAGGTTCAATTGTTGGGTATTAATGGTGGAGTAACAAGATGGATTCAACAGTGGTTGAATGGGAGATGCCAGAGAGTAATGGTGGATGGTTGTTTGTCAGGTTGGAGGCCAGTGACTAGTGGGGTGCCACAGGGATCTGTGTTGGGTCCACTGTTGTTTGTCATGTACATCAATGATCTGTATGATGGTGTGGTAAATTGGATTAGTAAGTATGCAGATGATACTAAGATAGGTGGGGTTGTGGATAATGAAGTAGATTTTCAAAGTCTACAGAGAGGTTTATGCCAGTTGGAAGAGTGGGCTGAAAGATGGCAGATGGAGTTTAATGCTGATAAGTGTGAGGTGCTACATCTTGGCAGGACAAATCAAAATAGGACGTACATGGTAAATGGTAGGGAATTGAAGAATGCAGGTGAACAGAGGGATCTGGGAATAACTGTGCACAGTTCCCTGAAAGTGGAATCTCATGTAGATAGGGTGGTAAAGAAAGCTTTTGATGTTCTGGCCTTTATAAATCAGAGCATTGAGTATAGAAGTTGGGATGTAATGTTAAAATTGTACAAGGCATTGGTGAGGCCAATTCTAGAGTATGGTGTACAATTTTGGTCGCCTAATTATAAGAAGGATGTCAACAAAATAGAGAGAGTACAGAGGAGATTTACTAGAATGTTGCCTGGGTTTCAGCAACTAAGTTACAGAGAAAGGTTGAACAAGTTAGGGCTTTATTCTCTGGAGCGCAGAAGGTTAAGGGGGGACTTGATAGAGGTCTTTAAAATGATGAGAGGGATAGACAGAGTTGACGTGGATAAGCTTTTCCTAATGAGAGTAGGGAAGATTCAAACAAGGGGACATGACTTGAGAATTAAGGGACAGATGTTTAGGGGTAACATGAGGGGGAAATTCTTTACTCAGAGAGTGGTGGCTGTGTGGAATGAGCTTCCAGTGAAGGTGGTGGAGGCAGGTTCGTTTTTATAATTTAAAAATAAATTGGATAGTTATATGGACGGGAAAGGAATGGAGGGTTATGGTCTGAGCGCAGGTATATGGGACTAGGGGAGAGTACGTGTTCGGCACGGACTAGAAGGGTCGAGATGGCCTGTTTCCGTGCTGTAATTGTTATATGGTTATATGGTTATCAGTTAAAAGTAAGAATCTCCAATTCACAACAAGACCTCACAATACATATATTAATTTCATTAAATATTGTTCAATGTGAGTGTTGGAAAAAAAACATATTCAATGTTCTGTTTGATCAATAACAGTAATAAATCTCAGGTTAATACAATCAAACCTAAATTGGATTTGTGAGCAGCTTATTGCAAATCTAATTTGATTTTAACAAATTCCAACATTAAATCCATTTCATCATTATTTCAGATTCAACAGAGTGCGATGTCTTGGTACCTAGAATGTCCAGTCATATGAGTGCAACCTTTTACCACAGTTGAACAGATTCTTTTTAATCAAACATTGGTAAGAATTCTCAACGGTAAGCAAATCCCATAAAAGATACACATGAATACTCCTTGATCATTACTAAGGAATTACAAAATCCTTCATGAAACTAAACCTTGTGATTGATAGTGCATAAGAAGATTTACGGGGTTTGGGTGCCAGAAGACCAGTTGTAAATTTCTTATGGCAACTCACATGCTCTAGCAACTTTTATTCATTGGATGGTTACAGTAAACAACAAATTGAAAGTCATTTCACAAGCATTAAACAACAGTGAAGTTCACTTCCCCAGATACTAGTTAGGATAAGACAGATCCTAATTTACTGGCAATAACTATTCATATCTCACTGATTTTTATTTTTGAAACTGAAATTTATCAGCCAATCAACACCTTCATCAGCAATGCAAGGCAGCCCGCGGACATAACCAGAAGGACATGATCAGAACTACAACACTGACCCAGATTTTGTAGTAACATAACAATAACCGTGAGAGCCATCAATCTTATCAGGTCTCGATCAAGCAGCTACTTACACTGAATGTGCAGTTAAAATTTCAACAGCAGAATCTTATTATCAGAACAGCACTTGGATGGCCTACAACCCAATGGCACAAACATTGAATTCGCTAAATTCAAACAAACACCTAAATCCTCCTTTTCATTGCAGCCAACACCGTCACTTTGTTCCTTTCCTCTCCTCCTTCTGCTCATCTCGCAATCCGTGCCCCACTTTCCTTTTATTCTCCCCTTCTTTAACCTCTCCCCAATATCCCCCCTCCCTCTGGCATTACATTTCACTCTTCCTCTGCCTTCCTTATCTGATAGCCTTTTGTCTCCATCTTACCTCTAGGAGTTGTCGCTTAATCCAGCCATTTGAAAATCACCCCTCCTCACTTGTACGCACCTATCACCCTCGGCAGGCTTTGCCCCATGCTTGCCTCTCTTTACCAGCTTTCTAGCCCCCCCCCCCCCCTCCCCCCAAATTGCTGTGTTCTTTCAGACTATTTTTTTAATCTTACAATCAGAGCTGTCCTGCTATCCAGATATTGTGCTATCCAGTTTAACACTGCATGAAAGTACCCCATAATCTTCCAATCAACTTTGGATCTGGGGCTTGAACAGTGGAAAAGTGCAAAGGTCACACTCACGTTCAAACTAACCTTGTAAACACAGAGTTTTATTTAGTAATTACTTAGTCCCCCTTCAGTCACGGCTGACCAAGGTTGTCTCCAGGGTGCTATTCCCTGTACGGAGGATGCATGTGCATGACTTTGTTTAATGTGGGGAGACTGCTGCACAGACAGCCACCCCACGGTCCTTGACAGATCTGGGTCAGGATCCAGTGACATAGAGTCCAAGACGACCGGAGACCCTTTTTTGCTGCAGCCTTCATCCGCCTTCCCAGCCGTTGTGACGCTCCACTAAGGTCAGCCATCGTCCTCTGCCTGTTCCACCATTGAGGTCTTGGTTGGATTGCTCTTTGTCAGTGACCTCCCACTCGACCTTATCGCCATGGGTGGCCCTACCAGGAGCATAGCTCCAGACGGCATCACTCTCAGGATCTCAGGACCACACAAGCTTCTCCACCACGACAAGGTGACAATCCACGGGGATGAAACACAGACTAATCAGTCTCGTTACCTCAGTGTAGAATGTGGATTTTGGGGAGGGGGGGGGGGGGTAAAGTTCATCTGGATATGTGTAGACTCTTCAAAGAAAGTCAGCATGAATATTTTTTTTTTAAAGCGAATCACACCAAACTAATTTGATTTACGTCGGAAATGTCCTAATTCTTTAGGAAACGGGGGTTCCCCACTTCCATTATAAACGAGGCTCTCACTGGGGTCTCCTTGATATCCCGCAGCTCCGCTCTTACTCCCCCTCCCCCATTTGTAACAATGATAGAGTCCCCCTTGTCCTCACCTTCCACCCCATTAGCCATCGCATACGGCATATAATCCTCCAACATTTTCGCCACCTCCAACGGGATCCCACTACTGGCCACATCTTTCCATCTCCACCGCTTTCTGCTTTCCGCAGAGACCATTCCCTCCAAAACTCCTTGGTCAACTCGTCCCTTCCCTCCCAAACCACCCCCTCCCCGGGTACTTTCCCCAGCAGATACAACACCTGCTCCTTTGCCTCCCACTCGACTCCATCCAAGGACCCAAACTGTCTTTCCAGGCGAGGCAGAGGTTCACTTGCACCTCCTCCAACCTCATCTACTGTATCCGCTGTTCCAGGTGTCAACTTCCCTACATCGGCCTGACGAAGAGCAGGCTCGGCGATCGTTTCACTGAACACCACCCAGTCCGTCTTAACCTACCTGATCTCCCGGTGGCTCAGCACTTCAACTCCCCGTCCCATTCTCAAAATTACATTTCTGTCCTGTGCCTCCTCCATTGTCAGAGTGAGGCCCAGCGCAAATTGGAGGAACAGCACCTCATATTTTGCACCTCAGATTTACTGTCTCTGACTACATTCTATCTTTGTCCCGCCCCCGCACCCTCCCCTGACATCAGTCTGAAGAAGGGTCTTGACCTGAAACGTTGCCCATTCCTTCTCTCTAGAGATGCTGCCTCACCCGCTGAGTTACTCCAGCAATTTGTGTCTACCTTCGATTTAAACCAACATCTGCAGTTCTTTCTTACATAATTTGATTTGATGTTTTTTAAATATAGTAACAAGGAGGACGAGGACGTTGAGGTCATACATGAATTTCAAATGGCATTTGATAAGGGGACACATTATAGGCCTGTCCTCATGATTGAAGGCTATTGCAGATAAATGACAGCTGCTGACAGTAAATTGGCTGAATGACAGAGTGGAAGTGAAAGGCTGTTTCTTGGACAGGAGAGAAGTATACAGGAGAATTTCCTCGGGGTCAGTAACTGGGCCATTGCTTTTCCTAACAGATATTAATAGTTTGGACTTAGGCACAGAGGTCACAATCCACAATTTTGCAGACAACACAAAACTTAGTGGACTGTGAGGAGAATAATAATACTTTTCAGGGAGATATGGACGGGCTGGTGGAAGGTGGCTGATGAAATTTAATGTTGACAAATATGAAGTTCTACATTTTGGTTTGCAAAAATAGCAAAATAACATAGAGGGCACAATTCTGTAAGGGTCTGAGAAAAACAAAAACAATCTCAAGATAAATGTAAACTGTCCACTGTAAATGAAAGTACAGGTTGAGTAAAAGTGACCTTGGAATTTGTGATTAGTGCCATAGAATACAAGCGAAAGAATCACAACGAACTTTAATGAAACACTACTTCAGCCACAAATGAAGCCTCGTGTTCAGTCCTGGATGCTACAAGATATGAAAGATTTGGATCAGGTAGAGAAGAGATTATAAGACAAAGCCAGAGAGAAGGAGTAAGCCAGTGGGAGTGACAGAACAGGTGGGAAGCAATAGAGGACCATTAGGTTTTACTACGTTCACTTTTGTGCAAGGAGCTTCACAGGGAAGATGGATGATCTGAGAGCTTATCCATCTTCTTCAGAGCTACTTCAGACTAAAAGGTAGAGGTGGGAGGGTGTGGGGGGGACAGGAGGCGAGGAAAGGCCAAAACAAATCAATGCCAGCAACAGATGAGCTTAAGAAAGGTGGTCCATAATGGCCCATTATTACCAAATCAGGGCCGGCAACAGATGCAAACTGCAGTAACAATGGTCCATTGTGGACTCCACATTTCTTCTCGAGGTCCTCTGTTGCCAGCCTTTTCTAGCCTCCAGTCCCCCCTTCCCCCCAACCATAGAAACATAGAAAGTAGGTGCGAGAGTAGACCACCAGGTCCGTCGAGCCCGCACCGCCATTCGCTCATGGCTGAACACTAAACAGACACACTTACCCACAAACAGTAGACACAAGACACAGAACACAAGACACTACCCTCCCCTTTATACCGCTATCACCCCTCTCCACCCCAAGAACCGCGTGATCTCCTGGGGGAGGCAAAAAAACGGATAAAAACCCAGGTCCAATTCGGGAAAAAAATCCGGGAAATTCCTCTCCGACCCCAATCCAGGCGATCGACACTTGTCCAGGAGATCACTCAGGTCTTACTATACTAACCATACCTAGGTCCATATCCCTGCCCTCTCCCCGTAGCCCCTTATCCCCTTGGCAGCTAAGAAACCATCTACTTTAGACTTAAATATATTTAACGTTTCTGCTTCCACTGCTCCCTGGGGCAGTGAATTCCATAAATTAACCACCCTCTGGGTGAAGAAGTTCTTCCTCATCTCAGTTTTAAAAGAGCCCCCCCTTATTCTGCGACTATGTCCCCTAGTTCTAGTTTCCCCGATCATTGGGAACATCCTCGGTGCATCCACCCGATCAAGGCCCCTCACGATCTTATATGTTTCAATGAGATCGCCTCTCATTCTTCTAAACTCCAAAGAGTAGAGTTCCAGCCTACTTAACCTTTCCTCATATGTCAATCCCCTCATTGCAGGAATTAATCTTGTAAACCTTCGCTGCACTGCCTCCAGGGCTAGTACATCCTTTCTTAAGTATGGACCCCAGAACTGTACACAGTATTCCAAATGTGGTCTCACTAATACTGTGTACAGCTGCAGCAAGACCTCCGTGTTTTTATACTCAATCCCCCTAGCAATAAAGGCCAAAACTCCATTGGCCTTCCTGATTGCTTGCTGCACCTGCATACTAACTTTTAGTGATTCATGTACTAATACCCCTAGATCCCTTTGCGTTGCATTACAACGCAGTCCTCCTCATTTAGAAAATAACTTGCCCTATCATTTTTTTTCCCAAAGTGAATGACTTCACATTTATTAGTATTAAATTTCATCTGCCAAGTTGTTGCCCACTCACCTAGCTTATCTATATCCTTTTGCAGACTCTTCCTATCCTCCTCATCCCCTACTTTTCCTCCCATTTTTGTATCGTCCGCAAATTTTGATATATTACACTTGGTTCCCTCCTCCAAATCATTTATATAAATTGTGAACAACTGGGGTCCCAGCACCGACCCTTGCGGAACCCCGCTAGTTACCGGTTGCCATCCCGAGTATGAACCATTTATCCCCACTCTCTGCTTCCTATTTGTTAGCCAATCCTCTACCCATGCTAATATATTACCCCCAATCCCATAATTTTTTATTTTTAGCAATAGTCTCTTATGTGGCACCTTGTCAAAAGCCTTTTGGAAGTCCAAGTATACCACATCCACCGGTTCCCCTTTATCCACCCGGGTTGTTACTTCCTCAAAGAATTCGAGCAGATTCGTTAAACAGGACTTCCCCTTCACAAAACCATGCTGGTTCTGTCCGATGAAGTCATGTTTATCCAAGTGCCCCGTTAGTGTTTCTTTAATAATTGTCTCTAACATTTTACCCACCACCGATGTTAGACTAACCGATCTATAGTTACCCGCCTTCTGTTTACTTCCTTTTTTAAATATAGGTGTTACATTGGCCATTTTCCAATCCACTGGGACCGTTCCTGCCTCCAGGGAGTTTTGGAAAATTATCACCAATGCATCCACAATCCCCACCGCTATCTCCCTCAAGACCCTTGGATGTAATCCATCAGGCCCAGGGGATTTATCCTCCTTCAGTCTCATTAATTTCCCTAATACCACCTCCTTGGTGATCTTAATAGTATTTAGCTCCTCCATTCCTACCGCCCCCTGTTTATCCAGCGTTGGAATATTTTTTGTGTCTTCTATGGTGAAGACTGATACAAAATACTCGTTTAATGCCTTTGCCATTTCCATGTTCCCCACCAACAACTCTCCAGTCTCACCCTCCAATGGACCAACGTTCACCTTAGCCACCCTTTTTCTTTTTATATAGCTATAAAAACTCTTACTATTAGTTTTTATGTTGTTCGCTAAATTCCTTTCATAGTCTATTTTCCCCGTCTTAATTAATCTCTTAGTTATATTTTGCTGACCTTTAAATGCTTCCCAATCCTCTGCCCTCCCACTATCTCTGGCTACCTTATATGCCCTTGCCTTCAGCCGAATACTATCCTTTATAGTTTTACTGAGCCATGGCTGACTGTTCTTACCCTTACCCCTTTTTTTCTTCATAGGAATAAATTTTTCTTGAAGGTTATACAGTAGATCCTTAAACGTACACCACTGCTCATGTACCGTCTTATTCTTGAGTCTGCTATCCCAGTCAACTTTGATCAGCTCAGTCCTCATACCTTCATAATCCCCCTTATTTAGACTAAGCACCCTAGCCTGAGTTTCAACCTGCTCCCCTTCTATTTGAATATGGAATTCGACCATATTGTGGTCACTTGTTCCCAACGAGTCCCTAACTATGACATTTTTAATTAATCCTGCTTCATTACACAGGACCAGATTCAAGATTGCCTCCCCCCTTGTCGGTTCTGCGACATACTGTTCTAGGAACCCGTCTCTAATACATTCTATAAACTCTTCCTCTAGTCTACCCTGCCCAGTTTGGTTTGCCCAATTAATATGAAAATTGAAGTCCCCCATGATTACAGCAGTCCCCCATGAGTACAGCAGACCTCTATCATTCAGTCTGAAAAAAGGGGTCCGACCCAAAACATCACCTATTCATTTTCTCTAGAGATGCTGTTTGAACTGCTGAATTACTCCATTACTTGATATTCTTGTCTTCACAGGATGAGGCAGCATGTATAACAGTTGGCAAGTCATACTGCAGTTTTATAATACTTTGGTTTGGCCATATTTAAAGTATTGTGCACAATTCTGGCCACCACAACGCAGGAAGGATAGTGACAGAGAGAATGCAGAAGAGAGCCATCAGAATGTTTGCTGAAATAGTTGTTACAAGGAACGATTGAATAGGTTTGGTGTATTCTAACTTCTATAACATTATAGAGGTTTACAAAATTATGAGGGGCATTGATAAAATGGATAGTTTGTCTTTGCATCATGGTTGGGAAGTTTTGAATTACAGGACACAGCTTTAAGGTGTGAAAGGAGAAATATATACAGATCTTTAGAGGCTTTTTAAGAAGGTAGCTAGAATCATTAATGACCCACAACATCTTGGCCACGCTCTCATTTCACTCCAGCCGTCGGGAAGAAGGAGTCTGAAAATCGTGACCTCCAGGTTCAAAAACAGCTTCTTCCGAACAACTCAGGCTCATGAACAATATAATATATATCACTGCAAATTGGAGGAGCAGCACCTCATATTTCGCTTGGGTAGTTTACACCCCAGCGGTATGAACATGGACTTCTCCAATTTCAGGTAGTCCTTGCTTTCTCCCTCCTTCCCCTCCCCTTCCCAGCTCTCCCACAGCCCACTGTCTCCACCTCTTCCTTTCTTCTCCCCACCCCCACATCAGTCTGAAGAAGGGTCTCGACCCAAAATGTCACCTATTCCTTCGTTCCATAGATGCTGCCTCACCCGCTGAGTTTCTCCAGCATTTTTAATACTTCTGTAGAATCAAATACACAGGACGAGATGTTAAGAAGTCCCTTGTGCCAATAGGTGGGGAGCATTTCACGACATTCGTTGATTGTTGAGAGTGGTAGACGCTCAACATCGGTGGGGGGCGGGGGGGGGGATACGTATATCTTGGCCTGGGTAACCTTCAGGACAGTTGGGCACAGGACACATCATCAATAGTGTACCCTTGCATCACTGGGTGTTTCGGCCTTTTAACACTATACACCCTCCACAAGGGCGGCCCGCTGCAGGATGATCAGCCCTCAGCGTGTGTCCCGTGTCAAACCATCCCAAAGATTCACCTTGACGTACTTGGGGCCCAGCATGGGTCTTTCCGCTTGAGCCAAATCCACCGGCTGCTTCTTTCAGCCGCCTCTGAGAGTGATCTTATGGTCTTCCGCAGAGCCTGACCGCGGATTCCAAGCTCCTTCAGCAGTCTGATGGTAGATGACGCAACAAATCCTCTGCATCCCACTTCAACTGGATAAACTTTGGTGTTCCAGCCACGCTGCATTGCCTCTGCTGCAAGCTCTGCGTACCGCAGCTTCTTACGCTCATAGGCCTCCTCAACAAAGTTCTCCCATGGAACTGTGAGCTCTATGATGCAAGCAGTCTTCTGTGAAGGGGACCAGAACACCAAGTCTGGCCTGAGGTTGGTGGAAGCAATTTCAGGTGGAAAAATTAGTTGTAGGCCGATGTCCGCCAGCATCCTCCAGTCGCAGGCCCTGCATTGGTTTCCTTCTTCTGATCTGGTGGAAGGATGTTTAGAGGTTTTCTGTCCTTCTCGGACAAAGGTTGTTGCCCCTGGGGGGGGGGGGGGGGGGTTTATTTCTCTCGGAGGCAAGGAGTTGGTCGCACACCGCCTGTTTTTAGTTCCTGATTATGCCGCAACGTGTATCTCCCTTGCGTGAGGCTGGTCTTGCAGCCTACCATGATGTGTTTGAGGGTCGCTGGAGTTGGGCAGAGGGCACAGGTTGGATCCTCGCCGTACCACTGATGGAGGTTCTTTGGTGATGGAAGCACGTCATAAGTCGCTCTGATGATGAAGCTGATCTTGCTTGCTTCCATTTCCCATAGTTCTTTCCAGCTGATCTTCCTCCGCTCCACACCTTCCCACTGCATCCATTGCCCCTGTTTGGCAAGAGAGACCGCCTTTGCACTTCTTGCGGCCTCCTCCTGTCGCCGCACCTCCTCGACCACCAATGTCCTCCGCTCTGATGTTGTGGCCTTTCGCCAAGTTGGTTTACTTGTCGTAAGACCAAAGCCTCCTCTTCCCTGCTGGACTTGCCCCACGATGCCTTTGTGCCTCAGGGCTGATGAAGCTTGCTGTACTGCATCAGATGGTGTCCACTTCCGGCCAGTTACTAGGGGCGGCGCAACAGCACTGATGGTCTTGTCTCTAGAGTCCGTCAGTGTCATCTGGAGTCTTACTTTAGAACACTTGTATTCCTCTGTTAGACTAGTGAGAGGTAGTTCCAGGACCCCTTTGCCATATAGGCCGATGTTAGTTAGACATCGTGGGACCCCGAGCCATTTCTTTGCGTATGAAGTTATGGTTCGCTCCATCTTCTCCACAGGTGTTATTGGGGCTTCATAAACGGTCAGTGGCCACATTGTCCGAGGAAGGAGTCCAAACTGTAGGCACCAGAGCTTCAGTTTCCCAGGCAGTAGGGTCTGATTGATGTTCTCCAGGCCGTTGACAATTTCTTGCCTTAGTTGTTGCACCTGCTCTTTGTCCTTGAGACTTGCGTTGTACCATCTGCCCAGGCTTTTAACTGGCTGCTCAGACACTGTTGGTATTGGGTCGTCACCGATACAGAACCTTGTGTCTCTAAGCACCCCCTTGACTATGGAGATGCTTCGAGATTTACTTGGTTTGATTTTCATTCGGGCCCACTTGATGTTCTCCTGCAGCTTTCCAAGTAGCCGCTTGGTGCATGCTGCAGTAGTGGTTAGTGTGGTCATGTCGTCCATGTATGCCCTGATGGGTGGCAGACGGAGCCCAGCCCTGGTTCGTTCACCGCCCACCACCCATTTTGAGGCCCTGATGATGACTTCCATGGCCATTGTAAAGGCCAAGGGTGAGACTGTGCAGCCTGCCATGATGCCTACTTCCAAGCGCTGCCATGTTGTACTGAAGTCAGCTGTTGTGAAGCACAGCTGCAGGTCTTGGAAATAGTTCTTGACCAGTGTGGTGATGAGCTCTGGTACATGGAAAAAGGCAAAAGATTCCCAAAGGAGTTCATGGGGAACTGAACCAAATGCATTGGCCAGATCGAGGAAGGTCACATGTAGGTCTCTCTTCTCCTTCTTAGCTGCTTGGATCTGGTGCCAGATCATGCTTGTATGCTCCAAGCAGCCCGAAAATCCTGGAATTCCTGCTTTCTGTACAGATGTATCAATGTACTTGTTTGTTACCAGATAGGTGGACAGCCTTTGTGATACAATGCTGAAAAAGATTTTCCCCTCGACGTTGAGGAGACATATTGGCCGGAATTGGCTGATGTCTGACGCATCCTTTTCTTTAGGTATTAACACGCCGCCGGCCCTTCGCCACGCCTTAGGTATTGTTTGCTTCTTCCACACCACCCTCATGAGCTTCCATAGAAAGCGTAACACATCCGGTGCGTTCTTGTAGAGCTTGTATGGTACTCCGTTTGGCCCCGGAGCTGATGCTGCTCTTGCTCGCCGGACAGTGTTCTCTACCTCTTTCCATCTCGGAGGGCTGGTGTCCAGGTTGAATTCAGGTGGTTGAATAGGCGGGATGTCATGTGGGATGACTAACTGCTCATGCCTTTTCGTGTCTTGGTGGGCCTTTTCCAGGTGTTCCTCCAATTCCCGTTTTGATGTTTTCAAAGTTCCACTTTTTTCCTTTGCGAAGAGGTCTTTGATGAACTTGAAAGGGTCTTTGTAGAACCGTGTTCTTGTGTGTTCTTTCTTCTTGCGAAGTTTCCTCAAGTTCTCTGCTTTTCGCAAGGTTGCCAATCGGCTCTTGATGTCCTCTTGGAGTAGCATGAGACCTTCTCTCTCTGCGTCAGTTGCTTTTTTCCATTGCTTTTTCAACTGTCTCCTCTCTCTGATTAGCCTCTCGATCTCCTGCTGCCTCCTGGACTTGATTGGTGTTGGTAATTTCTTTCCACCTCTCCCTTTACTCACCCCAAACCATTCGTCTCCGTAGCTGTAGATTGTGTTGCCCATCATTTCAAGCTTTTCCACTGCTGTGCCCGCTTGTTGCTCCAAGATATGTATAAGGTCACTGTTGACCGTCTCCCACTCTTTCTTTTCAACAGCTTTGGGCCATTTCACTCCAGGTTTGTGCCCTTTGATCTTTCCCTCCAATGGAGGTCTTTGTCGTTGTTGCGTGGGCTCCTCCACCGGCATTTCTGTGCTTGTATCACCCTCTTCAGTGACATGGGTGCTGATGCTCTGCGAACTTTGGTTTGAATCCCGTCGCTGTGCTTCACTCGACTGATTTGACTGTTTGCTTCGTAAGAAGTACTGGTCAATGCGAGGCCTATGTCTCTGCTCTCTCAAGCACTTTTTCTTCCCTTGGTGGATCTTCAAGCCCTTCACTGATGTTATTTTCTCCCAACCACAAATGCACACCTGAAGTTTGTGTCCCGCAGCTGTTGTGGATGTCTCATGTGCCATGCTCTCCTTGTCCGTAGTCGTTTCCGTTCCTGGGTCTGTAACCGTGTTATCAATCGGTGAGCCATCTTGCGCCCCTGCTCTCGCAGGCTCTAGAGGTATTTTCTTTAGTTTACTTTTAGTAAACAACAAGTAATTTATGAACAATGAACTGTCTTGATTGCACTAGGACATTGTTTTTTTTTAACACACTAATATTGTATTATTTTTTAATTTATTTAACTTATTTTTATTATGATGTTATCCATGAGTACTGTGTTTACAGAGTGTGTTATGCTACTGCAAGTAAGAATTTTACTATTCAGTTTTCAGTACACTTGACAATTAAAAACTCTTGACTCCCGACTCTTGTTAGACTCTGGCAGTAGAGGCAGATACAATGACAGATACAACATTTAAAAGGAATTTGGAGAAGTACTTGGTTAGAAAAGATGTAAAAGGATACATGCCTAGTGTGCTCAAACAGGATCAATGTAGTTTGGCATCATTCAGATTCAGATTCAGAAAACTTTATTGTCTGTCGCAACAGAAAATCTTCTTTGACGTGGCTCCAAATACAACCAGGACAATGTACTGACAAGCAGTCATACAACACAGACTTCTGCGAGCACACACAGTGCACAGATCTCAAAAGCAAGTACAAAGATTACCGTGGTAGTCATACTTGCTGTCGTTAAATACCGCACTTAATGACTCTCAGAAAAACACTAAACAACTCAGAAAACATGCAAACATACGGGAGCAGCACGCCGCGAGTCGCTCACAGAGTAGCGCCCCGTCCCTTGGGTTGTCAGCAGCGATACAATAATAAAGAACACACAAAATGTAACACAAACATCCACCACAGCATTCATCACTGTGGTGGAAGGCACAAAAATTTGGCCAGTCCTCCTCCATTTCCCCCTCGTGGACCGGACCAGAGTCCAGAGTCAGTCCAGGATCGGCTCTTCCTCACCGGAGACCGCGGCTTTAAGGTGTTGTAGGCCGCAGGCCGGCAATCAAGATTTAAAGTCCCCGCTGCAGCCAGAAGCACCGTAGACTGCAGGGCCGGCGGTCGAAGCTCCCCTCCAGGGGTGATGGTAAGTCCATGCCGGCCCCGTGGTAGAAGTTGGCCTCGTGCCAGCAGTGATGGCTTCTTCTTCCCCCGGGTCCCCCACGAGGGATCCAGGGCTGTAGACGCCGCACCAGCCGGAGCTGTGCAGACCGCGGCTTCAGGCTGCCGGCTGCCCCGGGCCAGCGAAACGGAGCGCTCCCCTCCGGCGAGCCCTAGTGGGGGCTCGCCCGCTCCACGCCAAGAGTCCACGTTGCGCCCGCCACTGAAGCCCCGGGCGTGTCTCCGGGAAAGGCCACGCCGATCCTTGATGTTAGGCCACGGGGGAGGCGACCTGGAAAAAGTCGCCTCTCCATGGAGGAGGCGACCAAAGCGGTTTCCCCCTCACCCCCCCCCCACACCACCCCCCACACAAGACACACAAAGGAACATTAAATGCATACTTTAAAACAAACTAAAAAATAAAAAAAAGTTGAAAAAAAACTGACGCGCTGCTGACATGGCTGCTGCCAGAACAGCGCCCCCCTTGGTCGATGAGATGGGCGATAGGACTACCGATTACTGCGTTGTATGATTTTTTTAAAATTAGTCAGGGATAAGGAGCTTCAATTATGTGGAAGAATGGAGAAGCTAGCAAAAATCATGAAGGATGCATGCAGAGTGCAGAGGAGGATGCATGGAGAGAAACTACGCCCAATGTAGAAGATACAATAACTATGACTAGATTATTTTTTATTATTTCCTTATGTTCTCATTTGAAATTGGAAGCACAAGATGGACACAACAATAAAGTAGAAAGGATACTGGGTTTTTTAAAATAAAGACAGAGTACAAAAAACAGGAAATTAATTGAATCTAAAATAAGGAAATGAGTTCCGCCCCAGATAGAAGACTATGACCACTTCCGAGCAACTATTTTTGAAAGTACATGAAGGCTTTGGAAAGAATACAGAAAAGGTTTGGTAAAGTGGTTCCAGGCGTGAAGTAATGAAGCAACAGTTGTTATATATCCAGTGCCTGCTCTGTTATTGAGAAGGGTTCTAACTATATGCAATGACCTACCTGCCGTCTTTTCTTACCAACCTGGCATTGCCCAGTAACTCCTCAACTTGGCCAAAATGAGTAGCAAGTTCCAACTTGTGCACACATTTTCAAATAGGGACAGGCAGACTGTTTCAAATATTTTGTACTTTTATCTGTTGTGTTCATAGTATATCATTTGGACTAAGATGTGCAACAACCAAAGCTAATATCATTTTCCCTGTGGCTGTCAAAATGTACAAGTCCCCTCTCTTCTGACATACGGTAGACTGACTCCCCTTCCCCCTCCTACTCCCTCCCCCCTCCCCCTCCCCAATCTTTGCACATCCCCCAATCCTGGACTTTTCACTCGTCACTTTAATTTCATGTTTCATATATCTTGTTGTGTTTGATGACTGTTGGCAGACCAATTTCCTTCCTGGGATAAATAAAGTTCTATCGTATCGTATGACAAAAACTGAACTAATTTAGTTAAGCCTCAGGACAACTATGTTGAGTTATTCAACATTTTTCCTTGATTGTTTGGCTAGACTGTACCAAATTGAACACAAATTGTTTTTTTGCTTATAATAAAAGTTCAGGGTCAAGCATTCCTCGACGGTACACCTGTATGGTATGATTTGACTGGTTAGCACGCACACATAGTTTTTCATTGTATCTCGGTACACTTGACAATAATAATAATGGAGATAACAAATGCTGGAGGTCAGGTGAGGTGGTATCTATGAAGAGTGAAACAGTTAACATTTCAACAATGATTTTTCACCAGAATTGATCAACTGGTCACTACTAGTTTTATTGAGGTCATTCAATTGTCACCACTTTCTTGCTCCGCAGGTTGCATAACCTGCTGAATGTTCTCAACATGTTCTGCCTTCATTTTGGATTTGCAGCATCTGTAATCTTCCACCCCCCACCCCAAAGCTTTCAATCAGCTGGAGGATCGCTGGTCGGCGCAGAATCGGTGGCTGAAGGGCCTGATTCTACGCTGTATCTCTAAACTAAACTTAAAGTGTTTTCTTCAGAATTTCGGTATGTTTATCTTGTTTAATTTTATGTATTCAGTTACATTGTTATTTAAATGTATTTACTTCACTTTGTTAAAATTGTAATAGATAAAATATTCTACTCCCACTTTAGCACTTCATTTTTTCCATGTTATGCAAAATAATCATTTTATTTTCACTTGAGAACTTAAACGAAAATCAAAATACTCAAATCAAGTGAAAATGCTTTGCAAAGACAATCTAAAGTCTTTGTTCTATTCCATTACCTTTGCGTTTCTTTCCCGCTCCCACATCCACCAGTCCACCCAGGGTCTCTTTCCCTTTGTTCATCTTTTCCATCCATCCCCATCCCTCCGCCCACATTACCTAATCAACCTTCCTAGTTCCACCTGACCATCACTCACATACCTATCTGCCTGAATCCCTTCTCCCTTGATTCACCTTTCCTGTCCCTTCCCCATTCTGGTGGCATCTCCCCGTCATTCTTCCCTTATCTGGTTCCACCTCTCACCTACCAGCCTCTATCCGATTCCTCTCTTTCACTTCTATATACAGGTGCACAACCTTTTGTCCGAAGATCCAAATAACGAAAACCTCCGAATAGCGGACATTTTTTCGGTCCTTGAAGAAAGGTCCTTGAAAACGTTCACCGAGGGCGGCCCGCAGAGGTGACAGCGGAACCTCCGGTCGGTCCTCGAAGAAAGGGGAACTAAATCCCCATTCATAAAAGAGAAGGTGAGGGTATATTGCGCGGGAGGGTTAATAATTGACAATCTGCTGCTGCCTGCCCGCTGAGTTAAAAAGTTCCCACGGTAGACTCACGATACACAGTGTATCGTGAGTCTTGCGTGGAACTTTTTAACTCAGCGGGCAGGCAGCAGCAGATTGTTGCTCCCTTCAGTTTCTCCCCACCTACACCCCTCTGTTTCCCGGCCATGTGTGTGACCCCTTCCCTCCCCTCTCCAGCTCACCGCCCATTGCACCGGCGCGGGGGCTTTGCACTGTCTTCACGTCGGCGATGCCAGCAGGTCAGTGCCAGTCACCGGAGACGTCAGGACCAATGGGACACCGACCCCCAGGCCCACTGCAAGCACGGAGATCCCAGAGACCCACAGCCAGCAGCAGCCCAGCCCCGTTCCAACTCCAGAGGAAAACTGCAAACTGGCCGGAGACATCAGGACCACCAGAAGCCGTTCCCCGATGGGCCGCTACATTGACAAGTGGCAGTTCGCCCACAGCCCGAGCTGTGCCCCCTCATCGGGACACCGACACCCAGGCCCACTGCAAGCACGGAGATCCCAGATCAGCAACTCCAGCCCAGCCCCGTTCCAACTCCAGAGGAGCACGCTCCCCGTATGGGCAGAAGCTGATGGTGTGCAAGGTACGTCTTGTTCTTGGGGTGGCGCAGCTCGGGCTGTGGGCGAACTGCCACTTGTCGCCGTAGCGGCCCATCGGGGAGCGGATTCCTCTGGAGTTGGAGGGGGAGGGGGGTATTGTGCTGTTTGATCGCCCCCTACTATCCCAGGGACAGGGAGACAGGACGTTCACCGAGGGCGGCCCGCAGAGGTGACAGCGGAACCTCCGGTCGGTCCTGGAAGAAAGGGGAACTAAATCCCCTTCATAAAAGAGAAGTGGAGGGTATATTGCCCGGGAGGGTATATCGCCTACCTGGAAGAAACCGGACATTTTTTCCAGGATGTCGTCTGCACACCAAAGCTCACCAAGCTCACGTTTGGCGCCAAACGCACGTCGCCTCTGCTGCACACGGATATAAGAGTGTGAAAATGTCGCCTTAGGCCGCCTAAGGGCATGTAGCCCCGCTAGGGTGACATGAGTGCGAGAGGTGATTCAACGCTGCGGTCACATTTACAAATTCAGGAATTCATTCAACACACTGCATTTCATACAGACATTTATTCTGCAAGAAAAAAACTACATTGAAGACTCAAACTCGCGACCGAGGAACTGCCGGGATCAAGGCGCAAACTCGCGACCTTGCGGATATGAGCCGAGCACTCTACCACTGAGCCAGCCATTAAAATCTACGCAAAAAAATTTCCATTCCAAAGGCCGACAAATTCCGAATTACGAAAAGTGTCTGGTCCCAAGGCTTTCGGATAAAAGGTTGTGCACCTGTACTTTGCTCAATACTCTCAGTCCTGATCCTGGATTTCAACCCAAAACACCAACTATCCTTTTGCCTCCACAAATGCTGCTTGACTCAATTTTTTTTTTGCTCCAAATGCCAGCATCTGCTGTCGCTTTGTCCAAAATAACAGACGTATTTGTTTAGTCCACTGAACAAAGTCAATGTTGTCATTCAGAGCTGCCTGCATGAGGCCGTAAAGAGTCTAAATTCATAATGCTTTTTTACAATTCAACTACTTTAAAGTAACTCACAAGTATATTGTACAGCAGTGGTACATGTTTTATAACATTTCTACCATGCAATCATATTTAATATGAAGAGAAAAATATCCCATTCAGTTGAAAGCTTTAATTTGCAATTCATCTAAATTTTATCTGATTATTATATCTTAGTTGATGCTGATTTCATTTTGATTATAGTTGGATCACAAAGCGGATAAATTTGCATTTATTTCACGGCTTCCTGCCAGTGAATAGTTGACACGCTTTTTCACACAGCTAAAACCAAAGCTTTTTATTTAAGTCCTGTTTACTTGTTTTTATATTTGTATTTCTATGGACCTGTAATATTTGTCTATTTGTTGCTACATAATTGATCTGTGCAATAAATGTACAGACTGCAGTGATTTTATTTCATTACCATTCATAGAGTGGTTGATGCTCAAAAGGTCCTTAACTACTATCTCAAATTGGCTCTTTGATTTCAGTTATTGCTTTATTGAACTATCACACTATCCTGCATATGAAGGAGAATTTAAAATGGTTTGCTGAAAGCTACACGTCAGGAACGTGTGTTGAGTTAATAACACATAATACCAGAGGTCTATAATGCATCATCATTACTTTTATCTAGCTCCTTATTTTATGTGAAGATTGTTATTGACAATTGTAAGGATATCTTGACCAATTGGGCCAAAGGACTGAGGAATGGCAGATGGAGTTTACTTCAGATACATGTGCGGTGTTACACTTTGGATAGATAAACCAGGGTGGGAAATACACAGTAAATCTTAGGGCCTTGGGTAGTGTTGTAGAACAGAAAAACCTTGAGGTAGATACATACTTCTATGAAAGTGGTGACACAAGTAACTCAGGGTGGTGTTTGGAGCGCCTGCTTTAATCTATTAAGGTGTGAGTGCAGGAGGTGGGACATCACGTACAAGATATTGGCAATGCCATGTTTGGAATACTGTGAACAACTCTGGTCATCCTGTTCTAGGAAGAAGGTCATTAAACTGAAAAGAGTGCAAAAAACATTTACAAAGATGTACTGGATCTGAAAGGTTTGGATAATAAGGAGAGGCTGCATATCTAGGTCTATTTTTCTGAGGAGTCCAGAGGTTGAGGAATGATCTCAGTTTAGTTTAGTTTATTATTGTCACATGTATTGAGGTACAGTAAAAAGCTTTTGTTTGCATGATAGCCAGTCAAACAAGACTATACATGAATAAAATCACGCCGTCCACAGTGTACAGATAAAGGAGACAACATTTAGTGCAAGATATACATTGAATTATCTTTAATCAAACTTTACAAAACTTCAAAGGTCTCCAAAGAGGCAAATGGGAGGTCAGGACTGTGCGGTAGCTAAAGAGGGGACCGTTCAGTTGCTTGATAACAGCTGGGGGAAAAACTGTTCCTGAATAGTTCACAGAGTTCCTGAAAATCTCACAGAGGTTTATAAAATCATGAGGGGCATAGGTAGGATGAATGCACACAGTTTGAGTTAGATAGAACTCTAGGGGCTAGTGGAATTAAGGGATATGGGGAGAAGGCAGGCACGGGTTATTGATTGGGGACGATCAGCCATGATCACAATGAATGGCAGTGCTGGCTCGAAGGGCCGAATGGCCTCTTCCTGCACCTATTTTCTATGTTTCTATGTTTCTATGTCTTTGCCCAGGTGGGGGAGTCTAAAACTAGAGGGCATAGATTTAAGGGGAAAGATTTAAAAAGGACCTGAAAGGCAACTTTCACATGAATGGGTGTTGTTTATATGGAACGAGCTGTCAGAGAGATTGGTAGAAGCAGCTACTTTAAATAAAAAGGACACTTGTCCAGGTAAATGAATAGGAATTGATTGGAGGGATGTGGGTCAGCAAGAAATATGGAGATGGAAGACTAAGGAGAGGATTTCCGGCTGTGAGTGGTCCATGAGCTCACCTCCTGCACCCTCGCAGGCTCCCTCTTGTTCCACAGCTGACTAAGCAGGCATGACATACGATACGATACAATAGAACTTTATTGATAACTTTATTATATAAGACATGTCGCCTTCAGTGCATGGAAGAGGAGGGGGGGCTGGTAGAGATGACGGACGATGTGTTCAACATGATCTAGAGTTGTGGTGCTGGTAAAGATGGTGGCAGGAGGCTGGAACGGCGACTGTCAGAGTGGAACACACACATATACACACATCGCTTCCTTCACCAGCCAGTTATGCAGGCAGGAGACAGGGCAAGCAGGGGGAGCACTGTCTCAGTGAAATTCACATGGTGCAAAGCAAATGTGATACAGGCACGCATCACAATGAACAGGAAGGTTGGCGCTGTAATTAAGACGGTGAAAGTACAATGTACAGGAAGGGTCACTTAATCCTTTAAAAGAGGGGGGGATAGAGGGGGAGAAGGCGGGAGAAGGGGGAGACGGGGTGGTGAGAAGGAGTGGAGACAACTTTTAAGAAGCCAGAGATACATGGCTGTGAAGCTCAGCGGACATTACCGGTCGGTTATCCTTGGTTCTGAAAACTACTGTTGATGGGTTTTTTCCCCAATGAGCCAATGAAATTCAATGGTCAGCACCTGCTACAACCTATGACAACCTACGACAACCTACGACTGCCTGGCGATCCACTACCACTGCACCTATGTCACGAGAATTCTCGCTACCCTCTATGGCATCAAAATTCTGGTCGCCGCTAATTTTTCAACATATTTGAAATAGGAACTACGCGCCACCATGCAGGTGACACCCCGGCAACCTCCGGCAAACATGTGGAGAACTCATAGTCGCCTAAAACGTTGCGTAAGTGGGACAGGCACATTAGGCCTAGATTGGACATGACAAGGACTTGGTAGTTGCAAGATGATGCCAGAACATTACTGTGCTATTTTGGAAGAGAATCTATTATACCAATGTGTTTATAATAGTATGCAGAACAAGCATTTCACTTTTTCTCTGTACACATGACAATAGAAGGATTTTTATTGGAAAGACAAATTGGAAATACAAGGATACAAATACAAAGGGAAAGAGAGTATGGGAAAAGTTAAGAAAGACATCAGAATTAATGGGACAGAAAGCTCACGAAAGGATAGGAGAGTATGGCCAAGTGAAATAGGAATCAATGTGAAAGATAAGGTGAGTAATGGATTAAAAGTATTATATATGAATGCACAAAGTATAAGAAGTAAAGTGGATGAGCTTGAGGCTCAGTTAGAGATTGGTAGATATGGCATTGTGGGGATTACAGAGACGTGGCTGCAGGAGGATCGGGACTGGGAACTGAATATTCAGGGTTATACATCCAATAGAAAGGACAGGCAGGCGGGCAGAGGAGGTGGGGTAGCTCTGTTGGTGAGGGATGAAATTCAGTTCCTTGCGAGGGGTGACATAGGGACTGACAATGTAGAGTCGCTGTGGATAGAATTGAGGAATTGTAAAGGTAAGAAGACACTAATGGGTCTGAACTAATGGTCCTTTCTGTCCTCGGCCTCCTCCATGGCCAGAGTGAGTCCCACCGCAAATTGGAGGAGCAGCACCTCATATTTCGCTTGGGTAGTTTACACACCAGCGGTTATTTTCCAGTTTCAGGTAGTCCTTGCTTTCTCCCTTCTTCCCCTCCCCTTCCCAGCTCTTCCACAGCCCACTTCTCTGCCTCTTCCTTTCTTCTCACCCCCCACCCCCCACATCAGTTTGAAGAAGGGTCTCGACTTGAAACGTCACCTATTCATTCGCTTCATAGATCCTGCCTCACCCGCTGAGTTTCTTCAGCATTTTTGTCTACCTCCAAACAATAGCCTGGATATGGGGTGCAAGTTGCAGCAGGAGTTTAAATTGGCATGTAACAAAGATAATGCCAGTGTGGTTATGAGAGATTTCAATATGCAGTTAGACTGGGAAAATCAGGTTGGTTCTGGACCCTAAGAAAGGGAGTTTGTAGAGTGCCTCCGAGATGGATTCTTAGAGCCACTTGTACTGGAGCCGACCAGAGACAAGGCAATTCTGGATTTAGTGTTGTCGAATGAACAAGATTTAATAAGGGAACTCACGGTAAAGGAACCGCTGGGAGGTAGTGACCATAATATAAGTTTTAATCTGCCATTTGAGAGGGAGAATGTTAAATCAGAAATGTAAGTGTTGCAGTTGAACAAGGGGATGATGAAGGCATGGCCAAGGTTGACTGGAAAAAGATCCTAGCAGGAATGACGGTGGAACAGCAATGGCAGGAATTTCTGGGCATGATCCAGGATGCAGGATCATTTCATTCCAAAGAGGAAGAAAGATTCTAAGGGGAGTAAGAGGCAACCGTGGCTGACAAGGGAAGTTAGGGATGGAATAAAACTAAAAGAAAAAGTGTATAACATAGCAAAGAGTAGCAGGAAGCCAGAGGATTGGGAAACATTCAAAGGACAACAGAAGGTAACAAAAAGAGCAATGAAAAGATGAAGTACGTGGGTTAGCTCGCCAAGAACATAAAGAAGGAAAGTAAAAGCTTCTTTAGATATGTTAAGAGAAAAAGATTTGTAAAGACAAATGTGGGTCCCTTGAAGGCAGAAATAGGTGAAATTATTATGGGGGACAAGGACATGGCAGAAGAGTTGAACAGGTACATTGTTTCTGTCTTAGAAACATAGAAACATAGAAATTAGGTGCAGGAGTAGGCCATTCGGCCCTTCGAGCCTGCACCGCCATTCAATATGATCATGGCTGATCATTCAACTCAGTATCCCGTACCTGCCTTCCCTCCATACCCTCTGATCCCCTTAGCCACAAGGGCCACTAAGTAAGACACAAACAATCTCCCAGATGTACTAGAGGACAGAGGATGTAGGGAGACAGAGTAACTGAAAGAAATTTGCATTAGGCGAGAAATAGTATTGGGTCAACTGATGGGACTGAAGACTGATAAATCCCCAGAGCCTGATCGTCTGCATCCCAGGGAACTCAAGGAGGTGGCTCTAGAAATTGTGGACGCATTGGTGATCATTTTCCAATGTTCTATAGATTCACGATCACTTCCTGTGGATTGGAGGGTAGCTAATGTTATTCCACTTTTCAAGAAAGGAGCGAGAGAAAAAACGGGGAATTATAGACCGGACTGTTTACCCTCCTACCATCCGGGAGGCGCAACAGGTCTCTCCGTTGCCGGACCAGCAGGTCCAGGAATAGCTTCTTCCCTGCGGCTGTCACACTACTCAACAATGTACCTCGGTGACTGCTCCCACAGGAAAAACACTATGACTGTATGCATGTAAATAGATTTATTTATTGAAATCATATTCTATGTCGCTCTTCCAGGGAGATGCTAACAGCATTTCGTTGTCTCTGTACTGTACACTGACAATGACAATTAAAGTTGAATCTGAATCTGAATCTGAATCAGTCAGCCTGACATCGGTGGTGGGGAAGATGCTGGAGTCAATTATTAAATAAGTAATAACAGCGCATTTGGATAGCAGTAAAAGGATTGGTCAAAGTCAGCATGGATTTATGAAAGGGAAATCCTACTTGACTAATCTTCTGGTTATTTTTGAGGATGTGACAAGTAAAATGGATGAAGGAGAGCCAGTGGATGTAGTGTATCTGGACTTTCAGAAAGCCTTTGATAAGGTCCCACACAGGAGATTAGTGGGAAAAATGATAGCACATGGTATTGGGGGGTAAGGTATTGACATGGATAGAAAATTGGGTGTCAGACAGGAAACAAAGAGTAGGAATAAATGGATCCCTGTCAGAATGGCAGGCAGTGGCAAGTGGAGCACCACAAGGCTCGGTGCTGAGGCAACAACTATTATTAATGATTTAGATGATGGAATTAAAAGTAACTCGAGCAAATTTGCAGATGACACAAAGCTGGGTAGCAGTGTGAACTGAGAAGAGGATGTTAGGAGGTCGCAGGGTGACTTGGACAGGTTGAGTGAGTGGGCAGATGCAGTATAATGTAGATAAATGTGAGGTTATCCACTTTGGCGGCAAGAACAAGGAGGCAGATTATAATCTCAATGGTGTCAGATTAGGAAAAAGGGAAGTGCAACGAGAGCTGGGTGTTCTTGTATACCAGTCACTGAAAGTAAACATGCTGGTACAGCAGGCAGTGAAGAAAGCTAATAGCATGTTGGCCTTCATAATGAGAGGATTTGAGTATAGGAGTAAAGAGGTCCATCTGCAGTTTTAAAGGGCCCAGATCTCCTAATTTGTGTGCAGTTTTGTTCTCCTAATTTGAGGATGGACACCCTTGCTATTGCGGCAGTGCAGCGTAGGTTCATGAGGTTAATCCCCGGGATGGCGGGACTGTCATATGAGGAAAGATTGGAGAGACTGGGCTTGTATTCACTGGAATTTAGAAGGATGAGAGGGTATCTTATAGAAACTTATACAATTATGGACAGGTTAGATGCAGGAAAAATGGTCCCAATGTTGGGGGTCCAGAACCAGGGGGCCACAGTCTAAGAATAAAGGGGATGCCATTTAAAGCTGAGATGAGGAAAAACTTTTTCACCGAGAGTTGTGAATTTGTGGAATTCTCTGCCACAGAAGGCAGTGGAGGCAGAGTTGGACAGAGCTCTAGGGGCTAGCGGAATCGAGGGATATGGGGAGAAGGCAGGCACGGATTACTGATTGTGGATGATCAGCCATGATCACAATGAATGGCGGTGCTGGCTCGAAGGGCCAAATGGCCACCTCCTGCACCTATTTTCTTTGTTTCTGCGACTTATTGAAACCATTGAAACAGTTGAAGCACAAGCATGTGGAAATACCTCATGAGGACACTTAATCGGAATGGACAAGTTGGCGAAAGGGCCCGTATCTGTGTGGTATACCTCTATGACTATGTGTACATTTCTATTGCTCCACACAGAGGAATCAGTAAATCTGCCATGAGAAAATGAGAATTAAGGCAAAACTGGCAGATGCTGAAAATCCGAGATAAAAACAGAAAATGGTGAAAGCACCTAGCAGGTCAGGCAGAATGTGCGAGAAGAGAAACCTAATATTTAACGTTGCACAAACCTTGCCGGAACTAACCAAGGATCTTCACCTGGAAACGTTAACTCTAGTTGCTGCCTAACCCTGTGACTCTTTCCAGCATTTTTTGTTTTTAAAACTGTTAAGGTCTTCAGTTGTAAAATTCAAATAAAGGCTTGCACAGCCATTCACCTGCACTCAGGTGTGCTACATGGACACAAAGCAGCGCCATCCATGCTACATCTTTGATTTGAAAATTGATAGTGAAGATGTATCAGATGGAACCAAACATTTCAAGGAATCACGATTCTATCAAAAGGATCACGAGCCTAAAAATGAAAGCAATTTGAAGGAAGAGCAATTTAACTTGGCAAAACCATGGTATATTTATGCCAACCCTAATTAGCACTTATTTTTCTTTGCAATAATGTTGTATTTAAGCATTGAATGTTGTAATTAGGGCACTCCCAGCAATCATAATAAATATTAAGCCAGTGGAACTATCTCATTAATTTCAAAATGTCTTTCTATAAGCAATGAGTGAAAAAATATTCCCCGGAAACAGGTCAGATACTCAATCTGGGAATTAAGTTGTTTTCTTGTGCTTGTTTACTCTTTTACTGATTGCTCAAGCAGTAGCATTTTGTGTGATAATGTTGGATCAATTTGTTAATTCTGTAAGCAAAAAGATTTTTGATAAAATTGCAGATTATATTTGCTTCACTGGTTCTATTTGCACTCACAGAAATTAATCATCTGAGCTGTGTGCTGGAAAATAGAGACACATAGGGCTAATACGAAAGGTAAATCATGTCTGACGAATCTTATGGAATTTTTCGAGGATGTAACTAGTAGAGTGGATAAGGGAGAACCAGATTTAGGAAATTGAGGGGGGATCTTATAGAAACTTACAAAATTCTTAAGGGGTTGGACAGGCTAGATGCAGGAAGATTGTTCCCGATGTTGGGGAAGTCCAGGACAAGGGGTCACAGCTTAAGGATAGAAGGGAAATCCTTTAGGACCAAGATGAGAAAAACATTTGTCACACAGAGAGTGGTGAATCTCTGGAACTCTCTGCCACAGAAGGTAGTTGAGGCCAGTTCATTGACTATATTTAAGAGGGAGTTAGATGAGGCCTTTGTGGCTAAAGGGATCAGGGGGTATGGAGAGAAGGCAGGTACGGGATACTGAGTTGGATGATCAGCCATGATCATATTGAATGGCGGTACAGGCTCGAAGGGCCGAATGGCCTACTCCTGCACCTATTTTCTATGTTTCTATGTAATAAAATATGATTGGAGCTGGATTATAAAAATAATAACTGTTCTACCTAAGATACATGCAATGGAAATAACAAACTAGGAGACACAAGGAGCTGCCGATGCTGGAAACCTGATCAACACACGAGATGCAGGAGAAACCCCATGGGTCAGACAGCATTTGTGGAGGAATGGATGACCAATAGCTTCATCAGAACTAGGTTTTAAATAGCAATGTTACAAAACTTACCTTCAGCGGCGCTGCTGTTCTGCCACTGGCCGTGTGCTCGACTTTGGCGCCTTTGATGGGGGGGAGGGGGGGATTAAAATGCTGTTTTCTCATGCTTATCGATCAGGCTGCTAAGCTGCTGAAGAACAATCGATCGATCTTTCGTTCCCGATTTTTTAATTTATTTAATCGTGAGACAATTTAATAATTACATTAAAATAAAAAGCGACTTTTAAAGCCCTCAAAGACTACAACGGGACGGATCGCATGAAGGAGACAAAACATAATGTGAGTCGTTTATTTTACATATAAACTTGTTTTTCGGGATGGCTTTAATCTAATTTTCCTTTGTGAAAATGTGATTTGGGCCCCATACGAACCGGCAGTATTTTTCCTGCCGTTATGGGGTTCAAATTCACCGCAAATACAAAGTTCCAATCGATTGCGTTCCAGAAAAACCAACTCGCAAGATGATTTTAATGCTCTTTTTTTTGGACAATTATGTCATAAGAGCATCTAAATCGTCTATATTTTGTGTTATTGTCTACGCGTAGTCAATATTTTTATACTAAATATCAGTTTTAGTCCCATGTATTGTGCGAAAAAATAATAATTTTAATTATATTGAATAGGTGTTTCTAGATTAATTTATTGGAATTAAACATTAAATTCCTTCCATCTGGCATATAAATTCATGACGGTGAGATTTAAAAATCATGTTCTATTGTGAATTTTTGTGTGAATCGGATTAGTTTGTTATTTGGATACTTAGGCTATTTAAAAAATATATCCTTTTCTTAAGAAATTGAATCTACAGGACTTTCTTAATGGGAAAGTAGTGGGCAGAAAGGCATGTCATGTGTGGTTTGAAGAGCAAAAACTTGTAGTTTACAATGCCAAAATTGAAAAGTTGAGGAAAAACAAGGTGTACAGAGTTGCTTATTGGTTACAATCTGAGGAGTATGATGATGCTACTGATTATGATATGCCAATGCACCAGCTAGCAACTGATCTTCTCCATAAAGACTTGGTCTATTGCTAGAAATTGTAATTTATTTACCTATCTGTTATGGATTTACAGCATATAATACAATAATATTAAAGTTCTGATCTTGAGAATATCACATTTTTGAATTTTCAAGGCAGTCTGGGTGTTTACTACTATTTCCATCAGAACGGTCAATTTTGTAATTAATTACAATTAGGTAATTAACTAATTATAGTCTTTAATTTCAGGTCATCCAAGTATGATGTTTTATATTTGTTTCAGAATGCTTCACTGTATAACAACTGAAAATTTCACTCAGCTCTTGATTTTTAAGAAAGTTATGGGCTTTTGACTGTCCTGGATCACAGCTTGTTTGTAGGGGGCGCTGCAGTGGCTGCGCCTGTCAGCAACGCATTAGTCTTTTCAATTTTTAGTATGTTTTAAAGTATGTTTTAAAGTTTGTTTTAATGTTCCTTTGTGTGTCTTGTGTGGGGGGTGGTGTGGGGGGGTAAGGGGTAAACCGCTTCGGTCGCCTCCTCCACGGAGAGGCGACTTTTTCCAGGTCACCTTCCCCGTGGCCTAACAACGCGGATCGGCGCGGCCTTTTCCGGAGACGCGCCCGGGGTTTCAGCGGCGGGCGCAGCGTGGACTTTCAGCATGGAGCGGGCGAGCCCTCGCTGGGGCTCGCTGGAGGGGAGCGCTCCGTTTCGCTGGCCCGCGGCAGCCGGCAGCCTGAAGCAGTCTGCAGAGCTCCAGATGGCGCGGCGTCCGCAGCCCGGGATCCCTCGTGGGGGACCCGGGGGAAGAAGAAGCCATCACGGCCGACCCGCGGCCAACTTATACCGCGGGTGTGGCATGGACTTACCATCACCCCTGGAGGTGAGCTTCGACCATCGGCCCTGCGGTCTGCGGTGCTTCTGGCTGCGGCGCGGCGGGAACCTTAAATCTTCGACTGCCGGCCTGCGGCCTACACCAACCTGAAGCCGCGGTTTCCGGTGGGGAAGAGCCGATCCTGGACTTACCTTGACTTTGACTTTGTCCCTTACCATCTGGACGCCCGCAGCAACGGCAGCGGAGGGTGGAGGTCCTGACCACGGGGGGAAATGGAGGAGGACTGGCCAAGTTCTGTGCCTTCCACCACAGTGATGAATGCTGTGGTGGATGTTTGTGTTACATTTTTATTGTGGTTGTGTGTTCTTTACTATTGTACCGCTGCTGACAACCCAAATTCCACCGACCCTGGTTGTGTGGCAAATAAATTCTATCTAATTCTAAGTCAATGGAAAAGCAATAGGGAACAAGATGCTAATTTCCGAGCATGAAAATGGCCATAACTTTTTTAATACTGAAGATATGAAAGTGAATTAGGTGTCAAATTAAACTTCTTTGTATGCTTTATCTGATGGGATAAATTGCAGACTTGATTTTTAAAATCTCAAACTTTTATAACATTGCTATTTTAAGGCAGGTTGTATGGGCAGTGCAAGGTAGAGAGAAGTTCAAAGAGGTAATTCCAGAACTTATGGGCCCAGCAATTTCAAGTTAGTTTATTTAAAGAGTAGCAATTAAAGGTGGGAGGCTAGAATTGGAATAAAGCACATATCTTGGAATATTACAGGGCGAGAGAAAATAAATATTGGAAGAACTTTGTGAAGAAGGGTCCCAACCCGAGATGTCACCTATCCATGTCCTCCAGAGATGCTCTCTCACCTACTTGAGATCTAACTATTATTTTGGTTTATGTTTCATTCGCAAGAAGAAGAAGACCTATTTAAGATTCCAGCATCTACAGTTTCTTGTGTCCAAATTTAGGAAAGTCATGGCCTTGGGGAAATTTGTAAACTATTCTTGAAATATTAAATATTGGCATATTGCTTAGCCAAATGGCTACAATAGGTCAGCAAGCACGTGATTGATGAAGACAATTGTTGATAATTATGGCACACAAGGCACATTTTTCTGTCACAAAATATGAATGTAGAACAAGGGCTGCATTGGAGCAATTAAGTTTAACGTAACAAATGTGCAGGCTTGTTTGCCCTGGAGTGGAGAGGCAACATGATAGAGGGATGTATAATTATAAAAGAGGCATAGATAGGGTAGATAGACAGACTTATTTTCTCATGGTAGGGATATTAGAAAAAAAGGGCACAGATTTAAGCTGAAAATAAAGAAATTTAAAGGCGATTTAAGAGGAAAGTTTGCTTTTACACTGATATCCAGAACTTGCTGCCATAGAGGTTGTGGAATAAGACATAATCAATATATTTTTAAGATACTTAGACAGGCATTTATATAGGGAAGGCATAGAAGCTTACTGAAGTAATGTAGGTAAATTGGATTTGTGCAGATAGGGAAGAAGGTCGGCATGAACATGGTGGGCTGAAGAGCCCTTGTCCGTGCTGTCAAGGTAAGACCATCGTCTACGGAACTTGTGTGTACTATATGGTAATAATGTAAAGTTTATTTGCAAAAAGTTGTTCTTCTTCCTTTAATCAACCATTAAAACACATTAAGTCTGATTTCATATTCTCAAGATCCAGTAAAATGATCAATGGTAACATCAAACTTACTTAGCCAAGACATTCCAGGAAATGCCAGCAGCTCCACATAGAACTAAACAGGATTTCTTCAAGTTGTTTTCATCAGGTTTTGGTCCCCATAGAGATGAAGAAGCCCCAAATTGGCTGGACACTCTCAATCAGGGATTATCCAACTGCACTCCCACTGATTTCAGCTATTCTGAGGGCAGGATTGTTCTGACCCTCCTGCACAATGGCTTCACATCACACCACTGTGAAAATCTCAACTGAGGATCAGAACAGTTTTGGAAAGCAAATGCACAACAATGAATCCAAAAAGGCAAGCTGATTCATTCATGTAGGTCAACACTAAACTGGATGGCTTACTGTTGGCAGCAAGTTTTAGTACAGCATTTATGAATCAGAATTCTGAATATAAATCAACTGTGTGAAATGAAAAGTAATAATAACAAGAGGCCGTCAGGTTAACACATTTTACTCTGGGGTTGTTAAAGGGAAAGACATTATTGCAGGCAATGAATATTATGCACACAGAATCAACATACATAATGTCAAACTCTTTTACAACGGGGCATATAATGTGAAATTGCCTTGTTTTCTGCCCAACATCACAATTTAATGAATTTCTCCGAAGTTACTGCAACAAAGTTCACATATTCTAACCTGGTATTTAAGTGATTTTGCATAATTCAGATTTAAGCAGACAAAAAAGGGTTTACATGCTGTTCTAATTTATTTCACACAGCAAGGTCTCCTCATGAAAATATAACCTTAATTTTTGCATTTTCACCATTTTTTATAAAGCCAGATACAATCCAATCCAATCCAATCCAACTTTATTTGTTAAGCACTTTGAAACAACCAATGTTGACCAAAGTGCTGTACAGAAGAATAAACAAGACATCATAAACAGACAACATAACAGCTCACATGAGGCGCAAAAATTACATATGAAATACAACAATAAATTAAAAGACATAAAACATGAGTAAAAATAATAGCGACGCAATAAAAGCAATCAAAATAAGAAATTAAATCAAGTAAATAAAGTCGATATCTTACTGGGTATCAAAGGCCACGGAGAAGAGATGGGTTTTAAGAAGTGATTTAAAAACAGACAGAGAAGAGGCCTGTTTAATGTGGAGAGGCAGATCGTTCCATAATTTGGGTGCCGACACAGCAAAGGCACGGTCCCCTCTGAGCTTCAGCTTAGTTTTAGGCCCACTCAGGAGCAGCTGATTATCTGACCTGAGAGAGCGGGCGGGTGTATAAGGGTGTAGAAGCTCAGATAGATAGGGCGGGGCAAGACCATTCAGGGATTTAAAAGCAAATAAAAGAATTTTAAAATGGATCCTAAACTGAATAGGCAACCAGTGGAGTGATACATCATACATCATAAATTGTGTTCCACAAAGTAGCAAACTAAGGAATGGAATTTAAAAAAGTGAAGCAGATCCTTTATGTTAATTAAGAATCATGAACTAATCAAAAAGATACATAGCGGTACAGAGCATGTTTTATTTTAACTCTGCAACTGCTAAACTCAATAAGCACGAGCTGACAATAAAGTTGTGGCAGTGAAACTTGGACAGCTTAAATAACAAATTCAATGACCCCGATAATCAGGAAAGCAATCAGACTTTTATTATGCTAATAAATTAACATGCTGATTCCAGTATTTACATATGCAAATTATATTTCTGTCATTATTCAAACACCATTGCTTGCCGTGTAATTTACTTGCAGGTTAGGTAGCATTCCTTGAGTTGCCTGATCGATATTACTAAATCTCTGATCTTGACCGCTTTTGGCCTACTGTGCTGCGATTTCCGACAGAACGCCGCCACCTAAGGCCGTCATTTTTGGCCACCTCGCACAGAGCCCCCCTCCGCCTTATTGGTGCGGAGGATTTTTCCCATCAATGACAAATCAGAGAGATATTAATGTTTTTTTTAAAATCACCATTCTCTCTGCTGCCCCTGCTGGAGGGAGGGGGAGGGACTATAAAACCAGGAAGTGGTGTGCCTCACTCACTCTCTGCAAGATGGATGAAACCAAGGGTCACGTCTCTCTGAGCTCTGAATAACACTGAACAAATGTCTACACAACTGTGAGTACCCTTAATGTGGTTTGAAAATGAAAATATGGTTTGTTTGAAGTAAAAATGCACTGCCTGCATATGGGTGTTTGGATGCTTTGGCTTGAAGTTGAAAGGCACTATTTACTGCAAATGGTGGCTTGGGAGCTTTGGTTTAAAGTTCAAAATGCACTACTTACTGCAAATGGTGGCTTGGGAGCTTTGGCTTGAAGTTTTAAAAAAATCACCATTCTCTCTGCTGCACCTGCTGGAGGGAGGGGGAGGGACCATAAAACCAGGAAGTGGTGTGCCTCACTCAATCTCTGCAAGATGGATGAAGCCAAGGGTCACCTCTCTCTGAGCTCTGAATAATACTGAACAGTTGTCTACACAACTGTGAGTACCCTTAATGTGGTTTGAAAATGAAAATATGGTTTGTTTGAACTAAAAAGGCACTGCCTGCAAATGGTTATTTGGATGCTTTGGCTTGAAGTTGAAAGGCACTACTTACTACAAATGGTGGCATGAAGTTGAAAGGCACTACTTACTGCAAATGGTGGCTTGGGTGCTTTGGCTTGAAGTTGAAAGGCACTACTTGCTGCAAATGGTGGCTTGGGTGTTTTGCCTGAAGTTGAAATGCACTATTTACTACAAATGGTGGCTTGGGAGCTTTGGTTTAAAGTTCAAAATGCACTACTTACTGCAAATGGTGGCTTGGGTGCATTGGCTTGAAGTTTAAAAAAATCACCATTCTCTCTGCTGCACCCTGCTGGAGGGAGGGGGGACTATAAAACCAGGAAATGGTGTGCCTCACACACTCTCTGCAAGATGGATGAAGCCAAGGCTCACGTCTCTCTGAGCTCTGAATGACACTGAACAAATGTCTACACAACTGTGAGTACCCTTAATGTGGTTTGAAAATGAAAATATGTTTTTTTTGAAGTAAAAAGGCACTGCCTGCAAATGGTTGTTTTGGGTGCTTTGGCTTGAAGTTGAAAGGCACTACTTACCGCAAATGGTGGCTTGGGAGCTTTGGCTTGAAGTTGAAAGGCACTACTTACTGCAAATGGTGGCTTGGGTGTTTTGCTTGAAGTTGAAAGGCACTACTTACTGCACATGGTGGCTTGGGTGCTTTGGTTTGAAGTTGAAAGGCACTACTTACTGCAAATGGTGGCTTGGGTGTTTTGCTTGAAGTTGAAAGGCACTACTTACTGCACATGGTGGCTTCGGTGCTTTGGCTTGAAGTTGAAAGGCAATACTTGCTGCAAATGGTGGCTCGGGTGTTTTGCCTGAAGTTGAAAGGCACTACTTACTGCACATGGTGGCTTGGATGCTTTGGCTTGAAATTGAAAGGCATTACTTACTGCAAATGGTGGCTTGGGTGCCTTGGCTTGAAGTTGAAAGGCACTACTTACTGCAAATGGTGGCTTGGGTGCTTTGGCTTGAGGTTGAAAGGCTTGGTGCTTTGGTTTGAAGTTGAAAGTCACTACTTACTGGAAATGGTGGCGGAGGATTTGGCTTGAAGTTGAAAGGCACTACTTACTGCAAATGGTGGCGGGTGCTTTGGGTTGAAGTTGAAAGGCACTACTTACTGCAAATGGTGGCTTGGGTGCTTTGGCTTGAAGTTGAAAGTCACTACTTACTGCAAATGGTGGCTTGGGTGCTTTGCTTGAAGTTGAAAGGCACTACGTACTGCAAATGGTGGCTTGGGTGCTTTGGCTTGAAGTTGAAAGTCACTACTTACTGCAAATGGTGGCTTGGGTGCTTTGGCTTGAAGTTGAAATGCACTATTTACAGCAAATGGTGACTTGGGAGCTTTGGTTTAAAGTTCTAAAGGCACTACTTACTGCAAATGGTAGCTTGGGAGCTTTGGCTTGAAGTTTAAAAAAATCACCATTCTCTCTGCTGCCCCTGCTGGAGGGAGGGGGAGGGACTATAAAACCAGGAAGTGGTGTGCCTCACTCAGTCTCTGTAAGGGATGAAGCCAAGGGTCACGTCTCTCTGAGCTCTGAATAACACTGAACAAATGTCTACACAACTGTGAGTACCCTTAATGTGGTTTGAAAATGAAAATATGGTTTGTTTGAAGTAAAAAAGCACTGCCTGCAAATGGGTGTTTGGATGCTTTGGCTTGAAGTTGAAAGGCACTATTTACTGCAAATGGTGGCTTGGGAGCTTTGGTTTAAAGTTCAAAATGCACTACTTACTGCAAATGGTGGCTTGGGCGCTTTGGCTTGAAGATTAATGGCACTACTTACTGCAAATGGTGGCATGAGGTTGAAAGGCACTACTTACTGTAAATGGTGGCGGGTGCTTTGGCTTGAAGTTGAAATGCACTATTTACTGCAAATGTTGGCTTGGGAGCTTTGGTTTAAAGTTGAAAGGAACTACTTACTGCAAATGGTGGCTTGGGTGTTTTGGCTTGAAGTTGAAAGGCACTACTTACTGCAAATGGTGGCTTGGGAGCTTTGGCTTGAAGTTGAAAGGTGCTACTTACTGCAAATAGTGGCTTGGGTGTTGTGGCTTGGGTGTTTTGGCTTGAAGTTGAAAGGCACTACTTACTGCAAATGGTGCCTTGGGAGCTTTGGCTTGAAGTTTAAAAAAATCACCATTCTCTCTGCTGCCCCTGCTGGAGGGAGGGGGAGGGACTATAAAACAAGGAATTGGCGTGCCTCACTCGCTCTCTGCAAGATGGATGAAGCCAAGGGTCACGTCTCTCTGAGCTCTGAAATAACACTGAACAAATGTCTACACAACTGTGAGTACCCTTAATGTGGTTTGAAAATGAAAATATGGTTTGTTTGACGTAAAAAGGCACTGCCTGCAAATGGTTGTTTGGGTGCTTTGGCTTGAAGTTGAAAGGCATTACTTACTGCAAATGGTGGCTTGGGTGCTTTGGCTTGAAGTTGAAAGGCACTACTCACTGCAAATGGTGGCTTGGGTGATTTGGCTTGAAGTTAAAAGGCACTACTGCAAATGCACTTACTTCCTGTTTGCACTGTATATTGATTTTAGATAAAACGCTACACTTACAGCTGTGATTTTTGGCCATCTTACTCAGTCCCCCCTCCGCTGAGCAGGTGCAGAGAATTCTTCTCATCAATGAAAAATAAAAGTGTTATTAGTGTTTAAAAAATGTTGAGAATCTCTCTCCTGTCAATCACGCCCTGAAAGCCATACCTTTTCCGGTGGGAGGGGGAGTGGTTATAAAACCTGGAAGTGTGGGTGTGGCTCAGTCTCTGCATGATGGGGGAGGGAGAGGTCATGACTCTGTCTGAGCTGTGAATCAACTGAACACACTGAATGTCTACTGAACTGTGAGTTTGGTGTTATGTGTGGTTTTATGGTGGTTTCACCCTGCATGAAATGGTATGAAGCTGCATTTGAATTTGGTGGCCTTGGACCCTGCTTGAAGTGGAATAAAACTGCACTGAATTTGGTGGCCTTGCACCCTGCTGAAAGTGGTATGAAACTGCACTTGTATTTGGTGGCCTTGGATCCAGCTTGAAGTGGTATGAAACTGCACTTGAATTCGGTGGCCTTGCACCCTGCTTGAAGTGGTTGGAAACTGCACTTGAATTCGGTGGCCTTGAACCCTGCTGGTAGGAACATGGGTTTGAATTTGGTGGACTTGCACCCTGCTTGAAATGGTGGGAACATGGATTTGAATTTGGTGAACTTGCACCCTGCTTGAAATGGAATTTCAAGGATTAGTCATGAGTCAACTGCCAGCCCACGAGCCGTGAGTGAGCTGCCAGCAGATCAGGCTTGAGGGACTGAGCTGCCACCCCAAGAACCCATACCAGCACTCCAGAAAGCCCCCCCACTGGCCATCAATATTGGAATTGGTGGAGAGGTGGAATATTGCGTCGGGGGACCAGCCCTCCCGTGTGAACATGGGACCCAACGGATCCCACATAGTCTAGTATATGTATATTTTTATGGTACATAGATGAGTACTGCATAAGAACAGGCCCTTCGGCCCATATTGTCAGTGCCGAACACGATGCCAAGATAAACATATCTCATCACCCATTCGTGATCCATACCGCTTCATTCCCTGTACATCCATGTGCCTATTTAAAAGCCTAATATACACCATATATTGGCTGGAATGTATTTGCGGCGAAGCCATTCCCGCCCATTGGGTTACCATTGTGATGTAGAACACGCAGGTATTGCTTCGCAGGCGCAGCTGATGGGCACGGCAGCCAGGGAAGATAATGGCTTCAGGCAGTGACTGGTGGCCGGTGGTCCGAAGGGACTGGTTTCCAGAGGGCTGGCATGGATATTGTGGGCCGAAGGGACTTTTCTTGGGCTAGTACTGGTGTTGTGGGCTGAATGGATTGTAGCTGGGGACGGGGACGGCTACAGGTGGGGAGCTTTCTGTAGTCGGGGAAGGAGGACGACTTCAGGCGGGGGCTGGCGTGGAACGTCCTGCAGCCGGGGGAGGGGGAATGCCTTAGGCGGTGGCCGGTGGAGGGGGGGTGGGTTCCTGAAGCTGGGAATGGGGACAGCTTCAGCTGGGGGATGGTGGGAGCATTCAGTAGCCGGGGGAAGGGGACAACTTCTGGCGGGGAGCGTCCTGCAGCCAGGGGAGAGGGATGGCTTCTGGATGGTTTCTGTACTCAGCGCAGCTCACGGACTCAGCCCGGCCTCCGGGGCTTTAATATCCTCACCTCGGTGATTGACAGCGGGTACCGGAAGGGGCGTTGGCGTCCTGGCGACTGACAGGGGAGAAGACCAATCTGCTGATCTTACGATTTTTAAACGTTCATAACTTTTGTAATATTCCGCCGATCAGAACAAAACTTGGGGCACTTGGAGCACAAGGGAACGGTGAGTAAGGAGGCGAAAAATCATATTGCAATCAGGTACCGTTTCTGCGCAAATGAAAATACAATGCAAACTGGAAGAGGACACGATGAGAGGTTTAGTTCAGTACTAGGCTAAGTGGGACCCGTTGTGTCCCAGTCACACGGGAGGCCTGGTACCCCAATGCAACCCATTCTCCAATGCAATATTCCACCACTCACCCGTTGTGGGGGCCGGGTGGTTGTTGGGGAGGGGATTGTGGGAGAGGGGTTGTTGTGAAGGATGGGGGGTTGTAGGGGAGAGGGGTTGTGGGGCAGGGCAGGTTTTGGAGGAGGGCGGGTTGTGGGGGAGGGGGATTGTGGGGAAGGGGGGGTTGAGGGGGAGGGGGGATTGTGGGGAGGGGGTTGTGGGGGATGAAGGTTGTGGCGGAGGGGGGGGGGTTGTGGAGGCGGGGGTGTATGGAGGGGTTGTGGGGTTGGGTTGTGTGGGGGGGGTGTAAGGGTGTGTGACGGTGTTTCGGGTGAGGGGCGGTTGTGTTGGCATGGGGGATTGTGGGCAGGGGGATGGGGGCTGGGCTGGTGGGTGTGTGTGTGGGCGGGGAGAGGTGTAGGCAGGGGGGCTTGAGGGGGGAGAGGGGAGTGAGTAAGGAGAAAAGATGGGGGAAGAGCCATGGGGGAGAGGGGGGCATCACAGGTAAGAGGGGAGGAGCCAGCGAGGGAGACCAGAGGGGTAGTGGCTGGAATTGGTGGTGCGATGGGACTCACAGCGGGCGCTGGTCAATGGTCATTCTCCTCCGCCAGGATTAGAGTCTCTGATTTTTCCATTTGGCGCCATCTCCGATTCCGGGCTGGGCTGGGTCTCCGAATCTGGGCTGGGCTGGGTCTCCCAAGCTGGGCTGCTGCTTGGGGCTGGGCTGCTGCTTGGGGCTTGGCTGCTGCTTGGAGCAGGGCTGCTGCTTGGGGCCGGGCTGCTGCTTGGGGCCGGGCTGCTACTTGGGGACGGTCTGGGGCTGGGCTGCTTGGGGCTGGGCTGCTTGGGCTGGGCTGGGCTGCTTCGGGTCCCTCTGAAAGTCTGTTTGGAAACTTCCGCCGGCCACCCTCAGCTCCAGTAAAGACACGATGGTGCAGGAAGGGGCAGACCCTACCGCGGAGTGACAGGGGAAGAGACTAATCTGCTAGGCGCCGACTGTCAGGAGAAGAGATCGATCTGCGAACGCGCAGTTTTAAAAGATTTTTAAACCTCGCTAAGTCTTACGACATTCAACCGATCCGAACAAAACTTGACGCTCTCGCAGCACAGGAGAACGGTGAATGAACTGGTGAAAAATCGTAGTGCTATAGCGAACCATTTTTACGCAAATAGAAAGACCGCCAAACCGGAAGAAACCAAGATCAGAGTTTTAGTTATGCATAGATAGGCTAGCGATGTTATAAAGCCTACCTTCAGCGGCGCTGCATATCTGTCACGGGCTGTGTGCGCATCTTTTGCGCCTTTTTGGGGGGGGGCGGGATTAAAATACAGGTTTGTATCGCTTGTCGGAGAGGGATTTCCTCGGTCTGCAAGTCGATGAAGAAAAATCGATCAGACTTCCATTCCCGTTTTTTTTTTTTTTAAATCGCTGGACAATTTAATAGTTGGATTAAAATAAAAGGCGACTTCAAACGTCCTCATCACCTACAACATGACGGATCATAATAACAGGACAAATCAAAGGGTAAGTTGTTTATTTTACATATAATCTTGCTTCTTGGGGTTGCTTTAATCTAATTTTACGTTGCAAAAATTTTATTTGGGCCCCATACGAATCGGCAGTGTCTTTCCTGCCGATATGGGTTCGAATTCACCATAAATGCAATGTTCCAATCGATCGCATTCCAGAATCACCCACTTGCAAGATGATTTAAATGCTCATTCTTTTGGACAATCTTGTCATAAGAGCATCTAATCGTCTATATTTTGTGTTATTGTCCACCCATAATCAATATTTTTATACTAAATATACACAACAGCTTGTGCCACATTTATTGTGCAAAAAATAATAATTTTGATTATATTGAGAGTGGATGTTTCTAGATTAATTTATGGGAATTAAACATTCCTTCCATCTGGCATATAAATTCATGACAGTGAGATTTAAAAATCATGTTATATTGTGAATTCTTGTGTGAATGGGATTAGTTTGTTATTTGGATACTTAGTCTATTTTTTTTTAAATATCAATTTCTTAAGAAATGGAATCTACAGGACATTCTTAATGGGAAAGTAGTGGGCAGAAAGGCATGTCATGCGTGGTTTGAAGAGCAAAAACTTGTAGTTTACAATGCCAAAATTGAAAAGTTGAGGAAAAACAAGTTGTACAGAGTTGCTTATTGGTTACAATCTGAGGAGTATGATGATGCTACTGATTATGATATGCCAACTGATCTTCGCCATAAAGGCTTTGTCTATTGCTAGAAATTTATTTACCTATCTGTGACGGACTTACAGCATATAATACAATAATATTAAAGTTCTGACCTTGAGTATCACATTTTTGAATTTTCAAGGCATTCTGGGTGTTTATTACTATTTCCGTCACAACGGTCAATTTTGTAATTAACTACAATTAGGTAAATAAATAATTATAGGCTTTAATTTCAGGTCATCTAAGTAAGATGTTTTATATTTGTTTCAGAATGCTTCAATCTATAATAACTGAAAATTTCATTCCGTTCTCTTAATTTTTAAGAAAGTTATGGGCTTTTGACTGTCCTCGATCACAGCTTTTGTGTTAAGTCAAAGGGAAAGCAATAGGGAACAAGATGCTAATATCCGAGTATGAAAATGGCCATATGTTTTTTAATACTGTAGATATGAAAGTGAATTAGGTGTCAAATTAAACTTATTTTTCTGCTTTATCTGGTGGGATAAATTGCAGACTTGATTTTTAAAATCTTTAAATTTTGTAACATTGCGAGATAGACTAGACCAAGTGGGTCCCGTTACAACTCAGCCCCTCAGCTCGCGGTTGCGGGGGCGGCTTGCGGCGTCACACTAACCACCCCCCACACACACACACTAAACCCCACCCCCAATATATTATATTAATATTATTCATTTGCTCCTTTTCCCCATCCCCCACCCTATCCACTCACACATAGCCCCCAACTGTGCAGGCGTGATTAGAGAGAGGGAGGGGGGTAGAGAAGGAGGGGGAAGGGGTAGAGAGGGAGAGGGTGAGGGTGTAGAGAGAGAGGGCAGAGGGAGTGGTAGAGATTGAGGGGTGAGGGGGCATATGGCATCACAGGGGAGGGCTGGTCCCCGAAAGCAATACTTCACCACACACCCATTAGTCCCAATACTCACCGCTCCCTAGAGAGGGAGGGGGGTAGAGTGGGAGAGGAGGGCAGAGAGGGAGGGGGGGCAGAGAGGGGGGGCAGAGAGGGAGGTGGCAGAGAGCGAGGGGGTTAGAGAGGGAGGGGGAGGGGATAGAGAGGGTGAGGCTATAGAGGGAGGGGGTAGAGAGGGAGGGGGGTAGAGAGGGAGGGGGGTAGAGAGGGGGGAGGGGTAGATAGGGTGGGGGGTTGAGTGGGAGAAAAGGTCAACTCACTCCATTTAATCTTATTTGAATGTGCACGCCAGGTTGATTGTATTCGTGGAAGCACGTGATGGTTGCAATCTCCCACCCCTGTCCCATTGTGATGTCATATGTAAATGAGATCCATTGTGATTGGACGTCCGAGATGGCACTGTGACATCATCAATGGAAAGTGCTGCAAGAGTCTCCCACTGAAAAGCAGTTTAAAAAAAAAAATAAACGATTAAAACTTAAAAATACAGGTTGGAATGCGACGTGAAGATATAAATCTCTTCGAGGGAAAAGATGTGAGTAGCATGTGTGAAAATGGAAAGGCTGTGACCAAGCATTTTGCCTGGCTACGGCTGGAAGGCGCTCCGGTGAGGGCAGACCAGCTCCCGGCTGCAAGGCGCTCCCGTGTGGGCAGCCCGGTGCGGGGCGGAGACCGTGCTCCGGCGGCTGAGGCGGCGTTCTGGCGGCGGCGACCTGGAGCTCCCGTTGCAACAGCTGCGTCCGCTGGACTGGAGGGCGGCAGCTTCGACCACCCCCGGGCCGCGGAGCTTGAATCACGGGACTGATACCATCGCCCGGTGGGGTATCGCCTCGGCGCAGAGGGAGAAGAGAAGGGAAGAGACAGTAACTCTAAGACTTTTGCCTCCATCACAGTGAGGAGGTGCTTGGTGAACTCACTGTGGTGGATGTTAATTTGTGTTTATTGTGTTGTTATTATTACATGTATGGCTGCAGGCAACAGCATTTCGTTCAGACCAAAAGGTCTGAATGACAATAAAGGAAATCTAATCCAATATAATAGATAGATATAGAATATAGATTTATACATTTTGATTGCTTTTCGACCAATCCTTAACTCCAAATATTCATATTCAAGGTCATATAGCTGTACACATTTTTGAAATGTATAGATTTGTTAGTTCCTTATAAAACCAGATTGTATAATAAAATGAAGCATACTAGAAAAAGGTTATTAAAAACAGGTATCAGGTGACTTACTCTTTCTAGGTGCAGTCAAATTGGTCTCTTCTGGACAATGTTGTACCAGAGTTCCAATCCCTCCCTTTCCCTCACGTAAAGACAACAAATCTTTTTATCCGGGCTTTGTTCAGACAAAATGCAGAAATCTAATCTCTACATATTTTAGTATATTTTTTTAAATTATTCAACTGCGTTTTAAACATTTTGGCTCAGCACTGATTTTTTTCTGCACAAAAACAATAAACTAGATCAAGAATAATGGAACCAACAAAAATAGTAAGATTAAACGAGAACTTACCAGTTTGAAATTTGATCTGTATTTTATGAGGAGTTACGATGAGGGATTACGTGAAGAGCCCGCTCAGCACCCATGCACGGCATACTTCAAAGCAGCGGTGTGGAATCACAGATAGACACAGTTATTGAAGTAAACATAGTAAAGACAAGGAGACATCAGTTTATCAGTTTGACCCATATTATTGAGGGTGGAAGCGGAGGGCACGTAATCCCTCATCGTAACTCCTCATAAAATATAGATCAAACTTCAAACTAGTAAGTTCTCGTTTAATCTTACTATTTTACTTCGGAGTCACGTGAGTGATTCCGTGAAGACTTCAAAGCTCTGCGATTTCAAACCGTGTAACAGTTATTACTTCACGCACTGCCGAAGTCCTTGAGGGAGGAAGTGTGTTATCGTAATCAACCAATGAATCTGTTTGTAGAAAAACACAATGGTATTTTTTAACAATAACAACAAAGAAATTAAATTGCTCCCCTGGGCTTAAATTAAATATTTGCAGTCTGTAAAATCTTTCCTGCAAATAAAACAGGTTTTGCCAACGGCTTATTATAAAAAATTTTGAACGGTCTTTCCCCCCACCATCCTGCTGTAGCCAGGATGTGGTCTATAGGCACGTCCATTCTTTTAGCCATCGACGTGGATGCTGCCCTGGTGGAATGAAATTTGTACATGTTAGTTTTTATCCCAGCAGCTTTTAGCACCTGCTTGAGCCATCTCGAAATGGTTTGGCTCGTCACCCGACCATAAGGTTTTTTATGACTGACCCACAAGGCTTTTCATCTCCCTCGAATATTTTGGTTGTGTCTATGTAGGATAGTAGGGTCATGGCACATAACCATGTTTCTGACGGGTAAGCCCGGAATTCCACGACTGGATTAGGTGTTCCTGGTCTGCTCTGTTTGATCATTCCCTGGATAACGACAGAGATCTGGTCTGGAGCTGTGAGCATGGTGTCCAGTCGCAATAGGTGTAGTGACTGGACCCTCTGTGTAGATACAAGTGCCATCAACATGAGTGTTTTGAGCATAGATTGTTCCAGGTTGAGGGATCTGGCTGGTGGCCATCCCCTGAGGTATGTCAGGACCACACTGACATCCCATGTATGGGTGTACCTTGGTCTAGGGGGTTAGAGTTGTAAATACCCTTGATTAGTTTGACCACCAGCGAGTGGGACCCCATGGCCTGTTGTCCTGGAGCTGGTTTTAAATAGACAGGCAGGGCACTTCTAGCTGTGTTGATGGCTCTGTAGCTGAGTCTTTCATCGAGGTGAAGGTCCACCAGGAATTCCAGTACGTTGGTAACTGTAGCGGTTGAGTAGGTGGTCCCTGTATCCAAGCAGTACTTCTCCCAATTTTTGATGCTGGACAAGTGCTGTTTTTAGTGGATGTTCGGAGGGATGCTGACATGGTGTCGACGGTTTGTTCTGATAATCCCAGTCCCAGAAGTGGTTTGTGCAGAATCTGCAACCCAGGAGTTAGATTTTTTCATGGCATGGGTGGCTTGTGCCCGACACTGGGTGTTAATAACTCTGGATCACTGGGGAATACCATCGGAGTTTCAACAACCATGTCATGGAGTATTGGGAACCATGGCTGCGTAGGCCAGTCGGGTACTATCAAAATACCTGAAGGAGAGTCCATTTGTATTGTGCGTAGTCCTCGACTGATGAGGCAGAAGGGAGGAAATGCATAGAAGAAGAATTTCCCCAATCCAGCGCGAACGCATCTACCGCTGCTGCCTCAGGTCTGGTTCCCAAGCGACATACATAGGTACCTGGTGATTTAACCTGGATGCAAATAAATCGATATCTGGCGTGCCATATTGCTTGATAACTTTTGCAGAAATTTTTTTTTCGGGGGTTTTAACATCCATTCGATGTTGTCATTGAATTTACGTGGCCTGGTGTCTGCCACTGCATTTAGCTTACCTGGCAGGTAAGTTGCTGATAGCCAAATATGTATTTCGACACACCATTGCCAAATTGTGTTGACCAACTTGTCGCATGATACCAATTTTATGCCGTCCATATGGTTAATGTAGGCCACCACCGTAGTATTTATTTATTTGTAACCGTACATGCAAGTGATGCATATTCGTGCATCTCGTTTTATCCCTCTCGTTTCTTTAACGGAGAGGGGAAAATACCCTCTGGGGTGAATGTTGACCTGGTGGCAATTTTTCTAGTATGAATTGTATTTGTATTCACTAATGCCGTTGAGTATATACTGATCACTCATGATAGACTCCCGTGTGTTAGTATTACTCTATATGCTGGTAGGAACAAGACCCACCTACCTCCACGGTTATGGGTATTCTTCTGTTTCCTGCCGGTCCAACGAGTGTTGCACGTCATCTGACGTGGCGGTGACGTTGGGGGGTGGCACATTTTCCATGGGGTCCGCTCTGGGCCCTGGTCTAAAGAAGACTTTCGGTGATAGAATGCGGACCCCGAGCTTTCATCAGTCCCATATGGTAGACGTCGACTGATGGACGCGATGGGGTGCTGCTGCTTATTGTTTTTGGTTTTGCTCGTCCCGGGGCCTGCCCTCATGAGACCGAAAGCTTGTTAAGGCCTCTCCATATCCTTCATATGCTTTGTGAGGTTTTTGCCAGAGAGCAGTGGGTCTGGCTCAGTGGCTGGGGGTTTGCACAACCCCGCAATTTAGGATTTTATGGCAGGTCTTATGATTTGTTTACGAAGGTTGTGCTCATCTCCATATTGGTCCACGGAACGAGCAGACGATGTGATGGCTGACGTCAGGGGTCTGAGGATCCGCTGCAGTTTTAGCTCCTGGTTCCGAATGTTTGCCCCAACGTGCCCCCACTTTTGGCTGTTTACAGCCGGCACTTTAAGGGACTCACAGTTCTCTGGAGCTGTATACCTCATTGACCACCTCTCCTGTAGGGCCTTGAACGGCCTCCTGCACGTGGGGTTGCCACGTAGCGGTCCACCACACCTAGCAGCTCTTCCTGTTCCTGCACCCGTTGCATACTCCCGAGATCTTCAGCCATCGTCCCCTCTTCTTGACCAGCCCAGTCCTGGTCACCAAAGCTACCCTCGGGTAAGGAGGAAGCAATGGACAGTGCAGAAGGCACTGTGGAGGGAGTGCCTGAACTCCCCCCTGCGAGAGCGCCCCTCACGAAGCGCGTCTCGCTGGAGCTCCTGCTCCAGGAGCTGCTCCAGCGGCTCAGGCGGCTGTCTCTCCCCCGGCGGGTGGAGAGACGTCCCCGTCCGACAAGTCGGAAGCCACCGGCCGGACGCCTCTTCCTTGGCTTTACTTCCAGCCCGCTGCTCAGGCGCTAGCGGGCTGGGCTCGGACGCGGTGTCGGGGAATAGCGGAGGCCAGGTAAGCGGTCCCACCGCCTTGTTGCTGCCCCCCCCCCACTCTTCCGTGGCTTGGGGAACAGGTTTGTTCTAGAGCCTTTCTTCTCTGCCTGAAAGCAGAAGGCTCCTCCTGTGAAAGAAAAACGCGACCTCAGAGCTTACCTGATGGTCCGTTTCTTTCACCCTGTAGCGGGAGCGCACGACTCCCCCGGAATCCAAGGGGGGGCCGCTTGCGTCTGGACTGGCACCGGCGCAGCACCCTGTCTGTGGACCGCAGCGTGTGCGGTCCTGGTGGCGTCTCTCCCCCTTCCGTGAACGGAACGCTCCTTGCCCGGAGTCCAACGGGGGCCGCTTGCGTCTGCTGCTTTGCTCCACCTGGAGCAACAAACAGACGCGAGTCGCTGGTTAAACTGACGGTAAGTACTTACCTAAAGTTTCCTCTTTCAGGCCTGACTCCCGCCTGCTGCTGTTGCCTGCTGAAATGTAATGCCACGCATGCGTGCTGAGCGGGCTCTTCACGGAATCACTCACGTGACTCCGAAGTAAAATGCTGTGTATATGTGCATGTGTGTGTTTGTTAAAGGTTAATTCAGCTCCAAAATCTAATTACATTGAAAAGCCAACTCATTGCAGAATTTGCCCATTTGGTATTTTTGCATTTATTCCAACAAAGTGAGAAGGTCACAATGTTTAAATAATTCCACCTGCACTAAAAGTAAATCACACAAAATGTTTCAAAAAGCATTTCACATTTTCTCAGTGAACACAAGATGTTGCTATCTGCAGGGGATTCAGGGAGCAATTAAATAGATTAAGGAATAAATGCAAGATTTGAGAAGAAATATGAACATTATGACAATTTTTTTTCTTTTAATTTCTGCCTCAATGTTAAGTGATTATTGGTGAACATCATTGCCAAGGCAGCAACATAGCAAGGGTCCAGAGTGTATTAAAACCTTGAAACATGTAACCTTTTTTAAGAGGTGATCTACCAGACTTTGGTTCTGTATGAGTGCAGGATAAATCCAGCTCAGGAACCTGTAATGAAGATGTTTTTTTCAAGAAGATGGTTAACACAAATCACATTAAATATTAAACTCAAGAAATAAGATAAATGTAGGGCATTGTTTCAAATTAAGGAATAGCAGCCGTACTTGAATAAATTAATTTCAACTGGTTAAAAGTACATTTAAAAGAACACAACATTTTCACTACTCAAATAGTTATGTCTGAATTTTCTGAGAGATAAAAAATATTAGCAAATTTTAAAATACTGCACATTAAACTGACAGGTTTTTAAATATTTAATACTAGAGGTTGTTTATTAAAGTTCTGAAGAGTTCACAGAAGTATGACTTTTAAATCATGAGATGTACTGTGCAAAGGTGTAAGCTAGGATTTTCAGTTGACAGCAGGAAAATGGGAAATGTATTCAACTGGACAATTATCATAGTTTTTCCATAACCATTCCATCTTTTTTTTCCAAACAATCATTTCTTGCATTTATATGCCTGGCAACCAGCTCCCATGAGTGGAAAGAGAGAAGGAGATCCCAGCATGTACATTTTCAGTTCTGTCAAGATCATCCACATCTATCACACAAGAATCCACCCTACTGAGAACCAAAAATAGAGAACTTATCAGCTGAACTGTACAAGAGAATTAATGATCTGCAAAACAAATGTCTTCGACCAACTTCCCACATTGCACAACACTAGAACCTGACAATGTACGTCAATAATAATATCCTAGAAAATGTGGATCACTTGCCTTTTCTTGGGAGTAGCCTCTCCGCAAGAGGCAGAAATTAATGATGAAATCTGACAAAGAATTAAATGGATCAGAACTACTGCTGGCCATTAAGTAGCAAATGTTTCCCAACCTTTTGTACACTTCAAAGGCATGGACTGCCATTAGCAGGAAGCATAATTCATAGGCCATACAGTTCACATGCCCAACATCTGACTCCCCCAAAAATATATTCTACACCAAGGTAGGTACTGTAACTGCAAGAGATTCCCAGCAGGAGGAGGTAATGCTTAAACTTGAGCTCAAAGCCACTTTGACAAAGGTGGAATGTCCACAACGGTAGAAATCGTTGATCCATGACAGATCAAAAAGGTAACAGGAGCATCACAAAAGCACTGAGTACCTCAATGAATCTTTTTTGAGAGCACGAAGAATCCCAGGGAAAACTACAGAAGGAGAGGACCAACTTCCTTTTTATCCAGATACTCGATTCATTCCCTCTGGCCTGACCACCAGCAGTGCAGGAATGTCCAACATTTGCCCTATTAACCACCTTAAACCCCACAAAACAAAAGTTGAAGCAAGTCATCCACAACCCCATGAAATTGCATGAGAAGAAGAGCAATCACTTAAGGGAATAGCTCACCATTTATTAATCCCTGCCATTAAAGGATGGATCAAAACAAAAATGGAATGTAAAAGGTAGATCCCCATCAAGTCTTTCACTTAATTCACTTTGCCTGTGATCTATGCTACATAGATCTACATACTGTGCTATGCTACATACTGTGGGTTCCGTTGTGGAAAAATCTGAGGACATCCACTTGAACTAAATAAAAATAGCAATGCTGTAAATGAGAAGATGTTGGTAAATATTTACATTCAAAGGAACCTGGCATATGCGTGTTCAGAAGTCACTGAAAGGTAACATTGATGTGCAGTAGATAATTAGGAAGACAAAAGAATGTTGGTCTTTACTGCTGACTGATCTGAATACAAGAGTAGAGATGGCCTTACCTCAAGCATGCATAACAATGGTGGAGCCAAAACTGTGTTCAATTTTAAGAAAGAACTGCAGATGCTGGAAATATCGAAGGTAGACAAAAAATGCTGGAGAAACTCAGCGTGTGAGGCAGCATCTATGGAGAGATGGAATTGGTGATGTTTCGGGTCGAGACCCTTCTTCAGACTGATGTCAGGGGGGGCGAGGGGGGGGGGGGGAAGAAAGGAAGTAGGCCAAGACAGTAGGACGTGGGAGAACTGGGAAGGGGAGGGGAAGGAGGGAGAAAGCAAGGGCTATCTAATATTAGAGAAGGCAATGGTCATACCGCTGGAGTGTAAACTACCCAAGCGAAATATGCGGTGCTGTTCCTCCAATTTGTGCTGGGCCTCACTCTGGCAATGGAGGAGGCCCAGGGCAGAAAGGTCAGATTGGGAATGGGAGAGGGAGTGCTGAGCAACCAGGTGATCAGGTTGGTTAAGACGGACTGAGCGGAGGTGTTCAGCAAAGCGATCGCCGAGCCTGCGCTTGGTCTCACCGATGTAGAGAAGTTGACACCTGGAACAGCGGATGCAGTAGATGAGGTTGGAGGAGGAGCAGGTGAACCTCTGCCTCACCTGGAAAGACTGATTGGGTCCGTGGATGGAGTCGAGGGGGGATGTAAACGGATAAGTGTTACATTTCCTGCGTTTGCAAGGGAAAGTACCCGGGGAGGGGGTCGTTTGGGTAGGAAGGGACAAATTGACCAGGGTGTTACGGAGGGAACGGTCTCTGCGGAAAGCAGAAAGGGGAGGAGATAGGAAGATGTGACCAGTAGTGGGATCCCATTGGAGGTGTTCAGTCTTAGTTTGAACTTCTTTTGAGGTTCAAAATACAATAAACAGTATTGTATTGTATTGTATTGTTTAGTTTAGTTTAGAGATACTGCATGTAAACAGTCCCTTTGGTTCACTAAGTCCGTGCCAATCACCTGTGCACTAGTTCTATCCTACACACCAGAGCCAACTTACGGAAGCAAAGTAATCTACAAATCCACACGTCTTTGGAATGTGGGAGAAAACCAGAGCACCCGGAGAAAACCCATATGGTTACAGGGAGAACTTACAAACTATGTACAGACAGCAACCGTAGTCAGAACCAATACCGGGTCTCTGGCGCTGTAAGGCAGCAACTCTACAGCTGTGCCACCATGCCGCCCAAAGGTCTTCTCACCTGAAACTAAGAATATATTTTCTATGGAGGGAGTGCAGTGAAGATTCATTAGACTGATTCTAGGGATGGCAAGTTTGTTGTATGAAAACAGATTGAGTACATCTGGTCTCTAATTTGGAAGTTTTGAAAAATGGCAGGTGACATACAAGATTTTTCATCTTGACAGGGTAGATCAGATAAGAGTGTTGTCCTGGCTGAGGATCCTGGTAGGACGGATCACAGTTTCAAAATAAGAAGAAAGCCTTTCAGGACAGAAATATGGAAATTACTCACCACTCGGAAGGTGGCGAGTCTTTGGAATTCTCTCCTTGGAAGGTTGTAAATGTTGTGTCATTAATTATCAGATTATCAAAATCAGATTTGTAAATTTCTGAATATTAGAGGAACCCAAGGGAAAGGGAAGGAAAATGTTGTTGAGGGAGAAGATTAGCTATGATCTTGTTGAATGGTGGAACAGGCTCAAGCATTCAAATGTTACTCATGTTCCAATTTTTTACATTGCTAAGTTGTTCCTATCATCTAACCCTGAAGAATTAATTTCAGAATTAGAACATAGAATAGTACAACAGAGAAACGGGACCACGATGTTTGTGCTATTTAAACAGATCTCATCTACTTGTACATGATCCATGTCCCTCTATTCCCTGCACTTCCCTGTGCCTATGTAAAAGTATCTTGAAAAACACTATTGTATCTGCCTCCACACCCACATCTGGCAGTGTGTTCCAGGCCCCCACTACTCTGTGTAAAAAAACTTGCCCGCGCATCTCCATTTAACCTCCCCCTCTCATCTTATAGCTATACCCTCTAGTGTTGGGCATTTCCACACTTAGAAGAAGGTTCTAACAGTCAAACCTATCTATGCTTGCTCATAATTCTATATACTATTTTTGTTTGTAATTGCTCTATTCATGTTTTTTAACTCAACCTATCATAATGCCTCCGTAGACGTACCTTCCAGTATGTCCTCTCCGAGTACTGCTGTCACATTTTCCCAATCAGTAAGGCTAATTCAATAGCAAACATATTCTTATTTTCACTGACGTACATGAAGCAATGTCAGCTCATACCTTCACACCCCACAAATCTTCCCCGAAATCCAACCCCTTCCAAACACCCTATGGGACCAGAAAGTATTGTGTGTGGGTGAGGGGGGTATTATATTGTAGGAAATATACTAAATTTCCCTTCATTTTGCATGTTAATTTTGGACCATATAAGCTACTGCTAGATAAACAAAAGGGTATTTCATACATAGGTTTGGCACAGTGCAGGAGAGAAAAAAATTAATGCAGCTGGCTATATTAAATACTGCTTCAATCTGTGTAATAACCCAAATGTATTATAAATTGCTGGCATCTAATTTGTTATCTCGGAGAGCGCAGCATGTTGCCTGGAGTGGCATAAAATGTTTATTGCTGATTAAAGAGATTTAGCTTTAAGCTAAACAAATGATACCAAACCTCTGCAGCAAAAAGCTCACAATGTGGAGGGCTATAAATTTACTGATAATTCACAGGAAATTATACTATAAAAGAGAATTATTCGTCATAATTGCGAAGTAAAAATCATTCTATACCTATGCATATAGCAACTTGGACAAATGAGATAAAGATTCATAAATCAACTGAGGAAATAATTGTCATAAAAGATGATTAAATAGAAGACTGTACTGCATTTATTTTTCACTTAAGGATGAAGATTTACACTTCTTAAAAATATTTTTTTCCTAAGTTAACACATACATTTTCTTAAAGGCTTACATTATCAGTGCAATTCCCGAACATGCTTCATGTCTTTCAGTTCACAATTTAAACATAATGCAGATTTTCAATGAACATCACATTCAAAACCAGCTTTGTTGAGATATTACCTCTACTGGCAGCAAATTCCAGATCTTATCCATTCTTTGTGTAAAAAAACATTCCTCTCAGATCCCCTATAAAACACCTTTTCACCTTCAACCGTGCCCTCGGGGTTTTGATATTTTTATCATGGAAAACAATTCTGACCAATCAACCCTAACTACGTCTTTTATGATTTTCTATGCTTGTATCAGTCCACCATTATTAATTTCCTGTGCACACACTCCAGCACAACCACATCCCTCTGATTGTGTGGTGACCAGACTGCATATAATACTTTGTCTGAAGAAGGGTTTCGGCCCGAAACGTCGCCTATTTCCTTCACTCCATAGATGCTGCTGCACCCGCTGAGTTTCCCCAGCAATTTTGTGTACCTTGCATATAATACTTTGTGTGGTCTACCTGAGTCTTGTAAATTTGCAATGTACTGTTTTAATTTTTACATTCTCTGCCCTGACCAATGAATGCAAGTATGGCACATGCCTTCATGATCATCTTGACCATCTTGACCATATGTTGCCACTTTCAGGAAACAATTAACTTTTTTTCCAAGGTCCCTCTCTTCACAGGCATTTTTTAGTGCCTTACGATTCACTGCAAAAGACGTCTCAAAATAAATCACCTTGAAATGTGTTCTGAAATACAATGCAATAGTGAAAAATTCAATTTAAAACAAATAGCAAATAAAAGCTATGAAAATTAAAATTATATATTCAGATTAAATTATATCCATAGCTTGGTTGGCAGAACAATGCAAAGGTGATGCCTATGTGTTGTCCAACTCACCAAATATCTAATTCCTATTTTATTGAAGAGAAAAATATGTTTACAGGCACACAATGGTTCCATTTTTGTGAGGCCCCTATTACCCAGTGACTGAAATGGAAATATTGCACCAATGTTTAGGTTTGTTATTGTTACGTGTATTGAGGTACAGCTAAAAGTTTTTGTTTTGCATGCTACCCAATCAGATCAGATAATACAGTACATAAATACAATCGTCAGACACAAATAGATAGAGCTAAAGGAAAAATATGAGTGCATATAGAATGATTCATGAAATCTATCAGAGATTATATCTGATAATTGGAAAAGGCTATAATTAGAAAAAAGCCAAGAACTTGAAAAAAAGTTGAAAATAAGGATAGATTATATATTTTTTAAAACCTTCTAACAGCCTAGGGCTCAAAGCATCACATGAAAGGTGAAGAAGTCGGTGTAGACTGTAGAACCTGAATGAGCACTAAATGTATGGAGGTCATGAGATTGGATAGTGGTGAAGGAAAACTCATATAGTTGAGTCCCATAATGAAAGAACCCAGAGCAAGGTTTCAGTAATACTGAAGGATGCTCAATGAGCCAGCATACATGGTCAAAGCCAGTGAATGCATCTTGAAATGCTATTTCCCATCATCTGCACCACCGAGAAGGCGTTCACACTGCTGAATACAACATTCAACTATCACTCATATAACAAAAATGTGTATCATTTATGATTGGGAGTCAACATGTCTTTGTCTGTCCAGCTATCAGTTTGTATTCCAAGCTTCACACTCATCTTTGACAGCTTGAACAAACTGCTAGGTGTTCAGCCATGACACGACAGCATGCAATCCAATTCATTGAATGACACTCATTAACATATTTTACTTTCCCAAGCAAGTAAAGGTGGCAGAGAATAGATGTCAGCAGCAAACTAGTTCACATAGTTATTGAGTCCCAGAGTCATACAGCATGGTAACAGGCCCTTTGGCCCAAATTGCCCACACAGACCAACATGTCCCATCTACACTATTCCCACCGGCCTGCATTTGGCCCACATCCCTCCAAACTTGTCCTAACCATGACCTATCTAAATGTTTCTTAAATGTTGCGATAATACCTGCCTCAACTACTTCCTCAGGCAGCTCGTTCCATAAACCCACCACCATTTGTGTGAAAAAGTTACCCCTCAGGTTCCTATTAAATCTTTCCCCCCACACTTTAAACTCAGGTTCTCAATTCCCCTACTCTGGTCAAGAGACCCTTCGTGTCCACCCAATCTATTCCTCTCATGTGTTCAAGATGGAACTGCAGATGCTGGAAAATCGAAGGTACACAAAAAAAAAAAGCTGGAGGAACTCAGCGGGTGCAGCAGCATCTATGGAGCGAAGGAAATAGGCAACGTTTCGGGCCGAAACCCTTCTTCAGACTGATAGGGGGTGGCGGGGAGAAGGAAGGAAAAAATGTTGTTAGCCCTTGCTGTCTCCTCCCCTTCCTTAGCCCTCGGGCTGTCTCCTCCTCCTTTTTCCTTCCTTCTCCCCGCCTCCCCCTACCAGTCTGAAGAAGGGTTTTGGACCGAAACGTTGCCCATTTCCTTCGCTCCATAGATGCTGCTGCACCCGCTGAGTTTCTCCAGCTTTTTTTTGTGTACCTTCTATTGATTGTGTACCTTCCTCATGATTTTGTATACCTCTATAAGATCACCCCCTCATCCGCCTGCACTCTAAGGAATAGTGTACTAACCTCTTCTTATAGCTCAGGCCCTTGAGTCCTGACAACATCCTCGTAAATCTTTTCTGCACTTTTTCCAGATTGACAGCATCTTTCCTATAACACGGTGCCCAGAACTGAACACATTGCTCTAAATGTGACCTCACTGACGCCTACACATTCCTCACTGTGATGGAAGGCGAAATAAAGTTCAAGTCCGTCGTTTTGTTCTTCCTCAGTCGGGGGCCTCGAGCCCTCTGTTGGATGATCTTGACTCCCATAGCCAGCGGCGTTCGGGCCCTCCGCATCGAGTCGTTCAGCTCCTGCACCAGGGGAATGTAAACTCCCCCGCACCGGGCGATTGAACCTCGCGTCGGGGCTGGTCGAGCCTTCCGCGATGTTGGAGCTCCGGACTCGACCTCACTCGAGACTGCGAGCCCTTGATGGTATGTCCATGGCGATCGCGGTAGGAGCGATCCCAGGCAAGTGATCCACTCTGATGTTAAGTCCACGCCCCGCAGTGGGGCTCACGACAGTCCAAGGAGGCTTCCAGCTCCAGCGATGGTATGCCGAAGAGTCCGGAGAATGTAATCCAAAAATTTATCACATCTCCGGGAAGATAGGAACTTGAAAAAAAGTTTCCCCCGATCCCCTCCCCCCCGCTCCCCACATAAAACAAACCGAAGAACATTAAAACAAACTTTTAACGCACTAAAAAATAACGAAAATAAAGAAAAAACGATCAGACTGCCAGCAGGGCTGCAATCTCCCCGGCATCCCTGGTGGTGCGTGGTTTCAAGTTTTTGTATCTTCTGTCCAACAGGAGTACGGAGAAGAAGAAATGGCCGTGGTAGGTCAAGTGTTTGATTAAGTTGACGGCTTTTCAGAGGCATCATGAAGTGTTGATGGAGTCAATGGTGGGGAGTTTGGATATATCCACAACTACTGCAATAGCAAGAAAACAATGATAACGACATAGTAACATTCAAACCAACACCCGTAATCAACAGTGTAGGAAGGAACTGCAAATGTTGGTTTAAACCGAAAATAGACACAAAAAGCTGGAGTAACTCAATGGGACAGACAGCATTTCTGGAGATAAGAAATGAGTGAAGTTTCGGGTGGAGACTGACAAAGGGTGTCGACTTAAAACGTCACCCATTCCTTCTCTCCACAGATGCTGCCTGTCCTGCTGAGTTACTCCAGCTTTTTATATCTATTTCCCTTAACCAACAGCTCACGGTCAAAAGACTTTGCATGATACAGTGTTAGGTTGGAAAAGTGAATGACAATGGGCATGTTTCACTTAACCAATGGGGTCAAGGAAAGAGCGTTCACGTCACGTCCCTGTTTCCACCACCACGCGCAAGAAGCACAAGAAGCGCAAGACAGACACCATTGTGCAGATGCCGAAAAGATGTGTCAGGCTCTGGCTGAACAACTTCTAATCTTGCGTGTGGACTCGATAAGAAGACTTAACCAATGCAGGAGGAAGTGGTAAGCCATGCGTTGAGGAAGGACATTATTGCCATAGAGGGAGTGCAGAGAAGGTTCACCAGACTGATTCCTGGGATGTCAGGACTTTCATATGAAGAAAGACTGGATAGACTCGGCTTGTACTCACTAGAATTTAGGAGATTGAGGGGGGATCTTATAGAAACTTACAAAATTCTTAAGGGGTTGGACAGGCTAGATGCAGGAAGATTGTTCCCGATGTTGGGGAAGTCCAGGACAAGGGGTTACAGCTTAAGGATAGAAGGGAAATCCTTTAGGACCAAGATGAGAAAAACATTTGACACACAGATGGCTAAGGGGATTAGAGGGTATGGAGAGAAGGCAGGTACGGGTTACTGAGTTGGATGATCAGCCATGATCATATTGAATGGCTGTGCAGGCTCGAAGGGCCGAATGGCCTACTCCTGCACCTAATTTCTATGTTTCTATGTTTACATAGGTATTTGGCTACTAAGTGAAATGTGAGAGAGGAGTGAATCGTTGGAATTCATAACTCAAGAAGACAGTGAAGGCTTATGAATAGTTATTTTGGATAGTAATGCAGTGTGAGCGTGTCTGTGTGTGCGTGTATGTCTGTGCTTGTCTGTGTGTGCGTGTATGTCTGTGCTTGTCTGTGTGTGCGTGTATATCTGTGCGTGCGTGTGTGTGCGTGTATGTCTGTGCGTGTCTGTGTGTGCGTGTATGTCTGTGCGTGTCTGTGTGTGCGTGTATGTCTGTGCTTGTCTGTGTGTGCGTGTATGTCTGTGCTTGTCTGTGTGTGCGTGTATATCTGTGCGTGCGTGTGTGTGCACTCAAGAAAGAGAGATGCATAAATTGTTTCCTCTGACAACCAACAGAAAGATTGTTTTTTCAAGGATTAACAGCCTCAGCTATTAATCACTATTAACATGCAAATTGAGGGGAGTGTTACTGTGAGAAAATTGAAGTGGAGAGAGCTCTCCTTTTGAAATATGAGTAATCTTAAGTACTAAAATTTAGGTGTTTGTCTGACATCTGTTCTTCTGTCTTTCACCACCATCCTTCTTTTGCAGTCTGTGGGGGGGGGGGGGGGGGGGGGGAGGGTCTCAGATTTAAATTGATTGAAATTATCTCCTTTCTTAATAAAAAGTCAACAACTTCATGAAGAGTGGAGAGTATGTTGTGAACTGAGAAATTAATTTCAAATTTTTTGGGGCACATAGACTTGGTTAAGTTTGATTAACAAAGAAAACATCGTTGAGATTATAGCTTTTTGAGGCACCATAGAAATTGGAAGTACGCCCTGGTTCTCAAGAATACTAAATACAAGTCAGTTTAACAAGATGAACTTAGGCTCCCTTTCTCATGACTTGTAGCATGAATTAATTCATATGGTATTTTGAATAATAATATATCCTTTCAAGGATTTTGGACTGATGGAGCCTGTCAAGAATATTTTTCATTGCCATCTAACAATTTCTGAGGATGGTTTGCCTTCTGCCATGCATCATCTGGATTCCCAAGGAATCACCATCCAGGCTGAAGAATTGCCAGCTTTAGTCATTTTACAAGCTTGTAAACCAGTGACCCTTCCTCTGACCTCAAAGCTTATTGGTGTCAATAGGCGGAGAAGGTCTTGACATATAACCCTGAATGAAAGTAAGCCTTAAGTACCGATGTGTAGGAAAGGACGGCTGACGCTGGTTTAAATCGAAGGTAGACACAAAATGCTGGAATAATTTAGCGGGACCGGCAGAATCTCTGGAGAAAAGGAATGGGTGACATTTCGGGTCGAGACCCTTCTTCAGACTGATGACAGGGGAGTGAGATGGGACAGAGATAGAATGTAGTCAGAGACAATAAGACTTGTGGGAGAACTGGGAATGGGGGGGGGATGGAGAGAGAGGGAAAGCAAGTGCTACTTGAGGTTAGAGAAGTCATAGACATACGTAGACATATAGATACATAGACATTCGGCCCTTCGAGCCAGCACCGCCATTCAATGTGATCATGGCTGATCATCCACAAGTCAATTTTCATACCGCTGGAGTTGATGATTATTTGTGCGGTCATTAATCAACATGGATCGACCCTCCAATGAGCTCTTTGTTGGCTTGTGAATGTGGTGCTTCTCAGCATCATTTGAGTTCATGTCCCCAGCTGCAAAAGGATGTTTACCTCAAGCATTGCCACTTTGTCAAAATGTAATGTTTGCTTGCTTTAAAAGCTTGCTAGGTGGAAATAGGATCCATTTGATTTTAAACTAAAACCAAAATCTTTGGTTTACATGAAATTAATAGTGAGTAGCTGACAAACATCTAGAGCACAGGCGTGCACGTAGAAATCCACTCTCCCAGGACACAGATATAATGCAGTTAAATGGTGACATGAAGTTAGAAGGGAGAGATGGAGAGGCAAATCTAATAGGGTGAAATATTGAATGGAAAGAGAGAAACATGGAAGAGAATTAAAATGAAAATGAGGTGAGGTGAGATAGATTGGACACAAAGGAGCAGATGAAGAGGTTCAAGATATTAGATAATTCACAAAGGGGACATTAAACTGTGGGGGAGAGATCGAAACATGCAGAAACAATTCATAACAGATAAAAATTATAAGCCAATTCCAACACTCCATCTGCAACATTCCAACATTCCCAAAGCATCACACTTGCCAATTCCTGCTTCCAATCCATTTACTGCACGCCTCAATACATTTCAGCTGCCAGTATTTCATGGTCACATACCATTTGCACCTTTCCTTTCCAGAACTTTTAACGTCCTCCCCAAATTGTCCCTCTTTTCTATTGCTCTCAATAGTACTTACTTCTCCATCATTGGGAATGCTTTACTGCCTTTCCAGCCTCTAGCCCAGACACCTAAATCACGCCACCATCCTACATCATAATACAGCCTCACCTTACACCTGTACTCCTTCATTTACCTGCTTATTATTACTTCCTGTTACAGATCCAAGCTTAGAACCCATGCAACCTTTCCATTCTCCTGACAGTGTCCATGATAATTATCCAAATGTGCACACCAATTGCTGGCTCATACACAATGGTCCCTGCAACTGCCATTATTTTTCTAGCCTTCCAGGCCTTTCTCATCACTTTTTGTGTGACCCTTGTTGAATGCCCATTATTATCTTCTTCAGCAATTATTGCTGCAGCAATCGCCCATAGCAGATGATACAAAAATTAGATATCAGGTTGACAGTGTGGAGAAAGCTTTAGATTTCGGGAAGATACAGATAGTCTGGCCAGTTTCACAGATAAGTGGCAAACAACATGTAATCTAGAGAAGTGAGAGGAAGTGCATTTGGGAAAGCAACATTGCAAGGGAATATAAATTAACTAGACTAAGTGGGACCCGTTGGGTCCCATGTTCACATGGGAGGGCTGGTCCCCCGACACAATATTCCACCTCTCCACCAATTCCAATATTGGTGGCCAGTGGGGGGGCTTTCTGGAGTGCTGGTATGGGTTCTTGGGGTGGCAGCTCAGTCCCTCAAGCCTGATCTGCTGACAGCTCACTCACGGCTGGTGGGCTGGCAGTTGACATGACTATTCCTTGAAATTCCATTTCAAGCAGGGTGCAAGGCCACCAAATTCAAATCCATGTTCCTACCATTTCAAGCCGCGGGCAAGGCCACCAAATTCAAATCCATGTTCCTACCATTTCAAGCCGCGGGCAAGGCCACCAAATTCAAGTGCAGTTTCTTACCACTATGAGCAGGGTGCAAGGCCACCAAATTCAAGTGCAGTTTCCAACCACTTCAAGCAGGGTGCAAGGCCACCGAATTCAAGTGCAGTTTCCAACCACTTCAAGCAGGGTGCAAGGCCACCGAATTCAAGTGCAGTTTCATGCCACATCAAGCTGGGTTCAAGGCTACCAAATTCAAATGCAGCTTCATACCATTTCATGATGAGAAAAACTTTTTTCACACAGAGAGTGGTGAATCTCTGGAACTCTCTGCCACAGAGGGTAGTTGAGGCCAGTTCATTGGCTATATTTAAGAGGGAGTTAGATGTGGCCCTTGTGGCTAAGGGGATCAGAGGGTATGGAGAGAAGGCAGGTACGGGATACTGAGTTGGATGATCAGCCATGATCATATTGAACGGCGGTGCAGGCTCGAAGGGCCGAATGGCCTACTCCTGCACCTAATTTCTATGTTTCTATGTTTCTATGTTTATCTCTCTAGAAGTTTGGGTCCACACGGTTCTGCTGCAGAACATTTGAATGTGGTCGAAGCTGCTGCTCAAACAGAGTATCAGCTCAGTGCTGTCATCATCTTGCTGAAATCCATTCCTCCCTTTCTGTTGTTCATCGGGGAACCAGTACAGAGGACTGCTGCCTATTTCCTGAACCACACATTTCCATAACCAGAGGTTCTCAAGGTTTGTATCATCCTTCTGCCATATGTGCTACAGCAATTGTGAATCACCACAGAGAAACATTAGCACAGACAGAGACAAAAGGGAATGAGACGATGTAGAAAGGTGATGATGGGATCGTTGATGCTTGAATAGTTTAGGTTATAATCAGATGTTGATTTGTTGCCTTTGTTCGCCTGTGATGATCATAAACAGAGGAAAGATAAGATCTGAATCTACAGGAACTTTGAATTCAGATCCAATTACATAGAACAGTTCAGCAGAGGAACAGGCCCTTGGGCCCACAATGTCTGTGCCACACACGATGTCTGCACATAATCCATATCTGCCCAATCTGCATATCTGTGACCATATTCCTTTTAATTGAAAAGCAGATGGGTCCTATTCTCCTGAGCATCTCTCTTCTCAACAATTAATCCAATCCCATTTGATTGCATTCAGAAACAATAACAAATTTGTATACGCAGCAACACATTTGTATGGGCAACAGTCATTGGTATCCAGTGTGTTATACGCTCACAGATATCACACATTCAAAAAGCTTCTATTGTGAGAGTGTACTGTGTGCATTAGTGTTCTTTCCATGACTTGCTTTGAAACATGCACATACCAAATAGGAACCAACTCATATGTTGTGCTAAAACAACTGGGACTATTACACCAAGTTTTGCAGCTATAAGCTTATTCGAATGGGTAAATAAAAGTGTTTAGTGTAAAAAAAAACACAGAATTATCAAGATCAATAAATTTGATCAAATAACACCACCCAGGAATGCAAATTTTCTATTAAATATAGGTTTAGCTTTGTTATTGTCGCATGTACCGAGCAACAGTGAAAAGCTTTTTTTGAATGGTATCCAATCAAATCAAATAATACTATACATAAATACCATACACGAGTACAGTCAAGCCAAACTCAAGCACAATAGGTAGAGCAAAGAGAAAGATGCAGAATATGGTTCTCAGTATTGTAGCGTAATAGTTCCAGGGAAGAAGTTCAATGTCCGCAATATATGTATATTATATTTATATATACTCTCTGTATATCACCCTGGTAACACAAAGTTAAGCCTTTTCAGTATGACCCATGTAACAAAATGATGCAGATGCTCTGTAGAGCCCTAATATTATTGATGTGCCAGATAATGATTTGTAGACCAATAATGTCTCTACTCTTAAAGCTTACTGGCTAATATAACTTAAACATGGAGACACATTTCAACATCAACACTCAGATTGAGAATGAGAGCTTTAATTAAAAAATAACACCTGATATTTCATACATGTTGCAAACGGAGACATTTTCTGTAACAGGTAAAATGTATTTTCAAAGAGTGCAAGGAATTAAGGAGAATGAAGTGTACAAGGAGAATGAGCAAAGAGGAAGGCTCACATTGGTATTTCATACATTTTCTAAACTAGTGACTTCCATTCATATGAACATTGAGAGACCTTATAATTTAAACATCATCAATTACTCCGTAAAATGCTCAGAGATAAAAAAAATCCAAAGCTGATTTTCACATTAACATATCCTTGAAAAGTAAGTTAGTTATTTTAAGTGTTGCAAAATTGTCATCCCCGGTCCTTGTAGATATCAAAGCAAATCCTTCATAAAGAGCCAGCTTAATTTCTGGGCAACACCAATGCAGTATATTTGTTGCTGGACAGTATTCTACATTGAAATCCTTTTGTCACCAACTTCTAATGTAGGGAGCAATATGGCAAGAGGAAATTAGGAGGTTGGTACTGATGCATAAATCAAAATCATCTTATTCTGCACATTAGCAATGTTCTAATATTAAAACTGAACAATTTCTGAACTTAGAAAATAGGAGCAATAGACCATTCAGTCCATTTACCTGCTACGGCCATTCAACATGATCATGGTTGATTATCGCCTTCATTGTCCTGTTCCTACTTTCTCCCCATATCCTCCTCTTTTTTCCAATCTATCTCCATTCAGATCATAATCTGCTTTTAGTTTTCAGCATTAAACTTCATATTTATCCATAAAGTCATGGTGTTCTACAACATAGAAACAGACCCTTCTGCCCACCTTGTCTATGGCAATTACCATGTCTATCTAAACTAAACTCACAGCTGCAATAATTCCATATCTTTTTATGCCATTTTACACCTCTTAAATGTTGTTCCATTCCTGCCTTCACCACCCCTTCTGGCATCTCAGGGAAGATACTTAAGAAAGGATGTACTAGCCCTGGAGGCAGTGCAGCGAAGGTTTACAAGATTAATTCCTGCAATGAGGGGATTGACATATGAGGAAAGGTTAAGTAAGCTGGGACTCTACTCTTTGGAGTTTAGAAGAATGAGAGGCGATCTCATTGAAACGTATAAGATCGTAAGGGGCCTTGATCGGGTGGATGCACCGAGGATGTTCCCAATGATCGGGGAGGCTAGAACTAGGGGACATAGTTGCAGAGTGAGGGGGGGCTCTTTTAAAACTGAGATGAGGAAGAACTTCTTCACCCAGAGGGTGGTTAGTTTGTGGAATTCACTGCCCCAGGGAGCAGTGGAAGCAGAAACGTTAAATATATTTAAGTCAAAAATAGATGGTTTTTTAGCTGCCAAGGGGATAAGGGGCTACGGGGAGAGGGCAGGGATATGGACCTAGGTATGGTTAGTATAGTAGACCTGAGTGATCTCCTGGACAAGTGTCGATCGCCTGGATTGGGGTCGGAGAGGAATTTCCCGGATTTTTTTCCCAAATTGGACCTGGGTTTTTATCCGGTTTTTTGCCTCCCCCAGGAGATCACGCGGTTCTTGGGGTGGAGAGGGGTGATAGCGGTATAAAGGGGAGGGTAGTGTCTTGTGTTCTGTGTCTTGTGTCTACTGTTTGTGGGTAAGTGTGTCTGTTTAGTGTTCAGCCATGAGTGAATGGCGGTGCGGGCTCGACGGACCTGGTGGTCTACTCTCGCACCTACTTTCTATGATTCTATGATTCTATGATACAGTGTGTGAGCAAAGTTTCCCCTCTGGTTCCCATTAAACCTCCTCCCTCTCACCTCAAACCAATATGCTGACGTGTTATACATTTGGATACTAATTGTACTAAATAACATTGGAGCCTCTTTGCATCCTCTTCACAGCTCACCGTATCCCACAAGAGTGAAGGGAATCAAGAGTGTTTAATTATCACATGCACCAGGAACAGAACAGTAAAACTGTTATTTGCTGCAATTTTACAAGCATATGAAACACAACACCACAAATTAATGTACAATAAACAATAATACAATAAATTATCTGTAATACCAGGCAACCAGATAACAACTAGGTAGCAGTGCAAACCAAAGCAAGTGGAGCAACCTCAGTAAATCGTTGTTGATGTACTGTGTTTTGGGTTGTGCAGGGTGGTTCAAGAGCCTGGTGGTTGGTGGTCAGTTCTTAAACCTGGAGCTCCCAAGCTCCTATAACTTCCATTACCGAAAAGCTATTGGTAACAAATTGAATCATGCAATTCAATAGTTCTTCAGTATATCAGAAAAAAAAGTAATTTCATTCTGCTACAAGACATTGGATGTTATTCCTGAACCAATTCTACACCAATAGTTAAAATTGCTCTTGTACAGTATTTGGCTAGATGACATTAAAGCTCAAATTTTACATTTACAATATTTTTATGTTGAATAAATCTCATTCCCCTGGCAGTAACTTGCTTATTAGTATTACTGTTGCACTGTGATCAATTTAGAAAATCTTTAATGCACCAACATTAGTGTAGACAATTTAATCTTATGTCCTCCACTCAAATCCAACATAATGTGCCTGTGCCGATAAAGAAAAGCTGAGAAACATAAATCCCTGGTTTCCAGCTTCAGCTGACAAGGTTTCCTTATCTGAGAAGTCAGCATCTCACACCAACCACAGCACAATATCTAGTGCAATAGTGTGCTCTGAAGTGATGAATGTCCAAATCACAACCGGGCTTACTTCTGGTTCAACAATCAATGCAGACATTGAAGTATGGTTCAGAAGGCTGCTTCAACTCTTATCAAAACTCACAGGCAGCGATATTACAAGAAACACTGGTAAAGTGGTAACAGCAGTCTAGCTGTTCATCCTCCCCTTAACAACGGTGTGCTTCTGCATTGGCAATCAATTCCATGTTGGGATAGGGATATATTAGTTCACTTCATTAATGATTCATATTTCAAGTGGAATTATTTTTTTAAATTTCTATTTCCAAGCTATCTGGCAATAGAGGAAATTACATACATTTTGTTTAGAGAACAGGACTCAGGGCATTTCCAATTAAACCTCTGAAATGAAAATTGGGCTATTATGTGAACTTTCAAGCCAATCATTTTTTCTGACATTTAGATTTGACGCAATGGATGGCAAATAGCTGCAAAAGGATATTTTTTATCATATTTCTCATACCATATTAACAAATTCAAAAATCTTACATAACAAAACAGGTTACATTAGGTGTGGATTTTAATGCCAGTGGCATGCTTTTTATTTGAATTGAGTTAATGCCAGCCATAGTCATCTGACCACAGTCAAGTACCCACACTACCACATCTCTCAGGTAAACACAACTTGACAAAAATATTAGGTTTAGGATTTCTTTACACAACTGAGTTAACCTAAAATGTGGCTGAAGCTTCCAGATTTAAATGGTGGAAAATTAAATTACATTTACTTTGCAAGATCAATCAAACTCCTTGATAAGTGGTTAACATGGGAACTCCCGATCTGTGCAGATTTAACTGATGGTAACCAGTATAGTTGAATGTAACTATTATAACTAAGGCATATTAAATTGACTTTGTCAGAAATAATGCATTTTTGTCTTTAGATCGGGCAGCTAGCATTTTAAATCAAATATAACATTTGGAAACACCTATAGCCACATCCTACTTTGCTTCATATGTTGTGAAATTCATAATCTCCATGGAAACAGATTTGTGGAAGGCTATGGGTCAAGAGCTATAAAAGTTAACAATCAGCCAGCTACGCTCTGACTACAGGCAAGGAAAAAAATAAAATCTGTGAATGTAGAGAATGTAACAAATGCGGTGAAGACCAGCGTATACAGTTAAATTCAATGTTCAAAACAACAAAGTGTTTACCAAACACTGTAATAGGAAAGGAAGCAGTACAACTATGTATATTTCAAGGATGCACAGAAGATACTTCCCACCCCCTCCTTGCTGCCCAACATCAGTCTGGCCACTTCTCCATCATTAACAATAGAAATTGAGGAGGTGGAGAAGCTATTCAAGAGACAGAAAAGCCGGAAATCTTCAGGACCGGACAATGTTTTCCCCTCTACCCTCAAGTTCTGTGCCGAACAACGGGCACCAGTCTACACAGACGTTTTCAACCTGTCCCTGCAAACCTGCACTGTCCCTGTCTGCTTCAAAGTCTCCACTGCTGATCCTGCACCCAAAAAGCCAAGGATTACTGGTTTTAATGACTACAGGACTGTTGTACTGTAATCATGAAGACCCCTGAAAGATTTGTGCTGGCCCACCTGAAAAATATCACAAACCCCCTGTTGGACCCCCTGCAGTTTGCATACCAGGCCAATAGATCAGTGGATGACGCAGTCCATCTAGGCCAGCAATTCATCCTCCAGCACCTAGACCACCAGGGGACCTATGCAAGGATTTTGTTTATGGATTTTAGCTCTGCATTCAACACCATTATGCCAGAGCTACTACACTCCAAACTCTCCCAGTTGACTGTGCCTGAACCCCTCTGTCGGTGGATCACCAGCTTCCTGACAGACAGGAAGCAGCATGCGAGGCTGGGAAAGCACCTCTCAGATCCGCTGACCCACAGCATAGGAGCACCGCAAGGCTGCGTACTCTCCCCTCTCCTCTACTCTCTCTACACCAACGACTGCACCTCCACAGACTCCTCTGTCAAGCTTCTCAAGTTTGCAGATGACACAACCCTGATTGGACTGATTCAGGATGGGGAGGAATCTGGCATCCTGGTGCTATTGCAACAACCTAGAGCTCAATGTTCTTAAGACAGTGGAATTGATTGTAGACTTTAAGAGAGCTCCCCCTCCCCTCCCCCGACTCACCATCAATAACACCACAGTGACATCTCCATAATCAAAAAGGCCCACCAGAGGATCAACTTCCTGCAGCAGCTGAGAAAACCCAATCTGCCACAGGCAATGATGGTCCAGTTTTATACTGCCATCAAAGAGTCTGTCCTCACCTTCTCCATCATGGTCTGGTTTGGCTCAGCCACCAAGCATGACATTCGGAGGCTGCAGCGCATCGTTCGATCAGCCGAGAAGGTTGTTGGCCCCCATTGATGAACTGTACACTGCAAGAGCCAGGCAGCAAGTGGGTAAGATCTTCTCTGACCCCTCTCACCCTGGCCACAAACTCTTTGAAGCACTTCCCTCTGGAAGGTAACTCCGGACGGTCAAAGCCACCACAGCCAGACATAAAAACATTTTTTTCCCCACGAGCAGTATCTCTACTCAACGACCAAAAGTCTGTAGCCTCCTTTTGCTCTGGGATTTTATTTCATTCTTCACATGTTTAAACGATAATGTTTTATTCTTAATAGTTTACTGGATATCGTATTGTTACTTGCGAGCAAAGCACCAAGGCAAATTCATTGTCTGTATACATACTTGGCTAATAAAATATATTCAATTCAATTCAAAATGTATTCAAGGTTAATGAAGTTGACTCCAAGGCAAGGGACATGCTATAAATTAACTATTTGGTCAGGCACTGGATTTCCTCACCAACAGACCACAGTCTGTTAGGGTCAACAACCTCACCTCCTCCACTATAACACTGTGTGCTCAGCCCTCTCCTCTACTCCCTCTTCACCCATGACTGCATCCCTAACAATGGCTCCAACGCCATCATTAAATTTGCCAACAACACCACGGTGGTAGGACTGATCAGTGACAACGACGAGTCAGCCTACAGGGATGAGGTCCAGCACCTGACAACCTGGTGTGCCAACAACAACCTCGTCCTCAACTCCAAGAAGACGAAGGAAATTATTGTTGACTTCAGGAAGAACAGAGGGGGCAGACATACCCCCATCCATATAAACGGGACTGAGGTGGAGCGCGTCTCCAACTACAAATTCCTCGGGGTACACATCTCGGAGGATCTGTCCTGGTCCCTCAACACCTCCAAGCTGATCAAAAAGGCGCAGCAGCGCCTTTACTTCCTGAGGAGGCTCAAGAAAGCTCACCTGTCCCCCCAGATCCTGACCAACTTTTACCGCTGTACCATCGAAAGCATCCTGACCACCTGCTTCACGGTATGGTACAGCAGTTGCACCGTAGCAGACAGGAAGGCACTACAACGGGTGGTGAAAACCGCTCAGTACATCATCGGTGCCCCGCTCCCTGCCATGGATGCCCTCCACCGAAAATGGTGTCTGAGACGGGCCGGGAAGATCATCAAAGACCCCTCCCACCCCAACCATGGACTGTTTGCCCTCCTCCCATCAGGGAGGCGGTACAGGAGCCTCAGGTCTCGTACTAGTAGGATGAGGAACAGCTTCTACAACAACACTATCACACTGCTGAGCTCAGAGTCCCGCCGATAGATTTCTCCAGTCTCTCCGTCCACATTGTTTGCTTACTCTGTATTTTTATTTCTATATTGCACTATTACTACGGACTGACGCTAAACTGCATTTCGTTGTACCCATACTTGTATTTGTGCAATGACATTAAAGTTGAATTGAATTGAACCTGAAACATAGTCATGCATTCCAAACTCCAACCATTCACGGTGCTAACAAATCTCTTTATTCTCCTTTAGATTCTTTAGCCAAACAGATTAATGTCACTTAGTTCTCATCCTATGTGTGAGTGGGAATAATTTCTGCCCATATCCTTCATGATCTTAACTGCTTCTATTAGATTTCCTCATAATCTCCTGTTTGGAGGGAGAACAATCCCATCTTTTCCAGTCTACCCATGCAATGCATAATTTAGATGAACAAATTCAATATAACATTTGACTCTGAATACAGAGTCAGAAGGTTGCAGTTCTCTGAAGAAATTAACAAACAACTGAATAGGATTAGTTTCTCAGCAATGTTTACTCGAGGTAAATGCAATTCATGAAAGAACTTTAAATGGTTTAAACACGTAGATTTGCTGTCTCACAGCTCCAGTCAACAAGGTTTAATTCTGACCTCTAGTGGTCTCTGTGAGATGAAGGACAAGGAGGAATTTCTTTAGCCTGAGGATGGTGAATCTGTGGAATTCATTGCCACCGATGGCAGTGAAGTCTAAATCATTGAGTATTTTTAAAGCGGAAATTGATAGGTTCTTGATTAGTAAGTGTGTGAAAGGTTACAGGGAGAAGGCAGGAGAATGGGGTTGATAAGCAAAAACAGATCAGCCATGATTGAATGGCAGAGTAGACTCGATGGGCCATCTGGCCTAATTCAGATCCCATCACATATGGTCTTGTGTGTGGACTTTATACATTCTACCTGTGATTCCCAGTTTCAATGGTGGCCTCTGTATACTCCAATTGCATCCAACATCATTGAGGCATGTGGGTTAGTAGGTTAATTGGCTACTGTAAAATGTCTTGGTCTGGGTGATAGAATTTGGGGAGAGTCAATGGAAATTTGGGGTGGATAGACTACAGGGAAAATAAATAAGGAAAATGATTGAGCATACACTCAGTGGGCCAATATGGCCTCCTATTTTGTAAGGAAATACAATACAATACAATACAATACAATACAATTTATTTGTTGTCATTTGAACCCAGAGGTTCAAACAAAATTTGGTTTCTGCAGTCATACGAACAAGGAGAAGAACCAAGACACAACACAATTTACACAAACATCCATCAAAGTGAATCTCCTCCTCACTGTGATGGAAGGCAAAGTCTTATCTCCCCCCTGCACTCCTCATTCCATTCCCGATGTCAGAGTCAAAGCCCCCGGCGGGCGATGGTAAATAAGTCCCGCGGCAATTATAAATGTGGAAAAAAACATTTTTGATTTAAATAGCGCTTTCAACATGCTGTACTTGTAATAGATGTTTATCAAATGTAGTCACATGCTGCACGCAAAATGGATTTTGTCCAGTGTAGTCATTATTTTATAAGCAAAATGGATTAGGAAATGAGACAACTAATTATTCAGTCATATGGAGTCAATGGCAAACCTAACATTTGTTAGCCATTTCTAATTGCCTATAAGGTGATGACAGCCGATCATCTTCAACCCCTGAGCTTTAGAGTTTTTAATATGAATGGTTTGTTAGGTTTTCCAGAGACCAATTAAGAGCCATAAAAGCTATGGTGTTGATGTCACAAGCAGGACAGTCCAGGAAAGGAAGATAATTTTCCATCCTTAAGGATCATTTGCGAACCAGGCAGGGTTTTTACAATAATTTGATAATTTTATGGTCAGTATTATGGACGTTACATTCTTTTATTCCAGATTTTTACTTTAAATAAATTAATTTTAAATTCCCCAGGGAATATTTGAATTCATGACTTTGTATCATCTGTACAGTAAATGACCATTATATACAGAAACAAATTGTGAAAAGGATGAGACATTGAAGGGTATCGAGAAACCAACTTTCTCAATATACATTTTTTTAAACTGTCACCCAAGAAAAAAAAATTGAGTTCTTGTTTTGTGGATTCCTTTTATTTCTTAAATCTATTTATTTAATTTCCAACATTGTTGTGGCATAATTTTAAAAAATCTATGTGGATGTTAGCGTCAATTTTTTTTTTTCAACAAATGAACCACTCTGATAAAGTTGCCACTGCCAATTTTGCTTTGAAATAACAAAGATAATTACATAAACAAACAGTATAAGAAATAGAGAAACAATGAACTGCAGATGCTGGTTTACCAAAAAATACATAAAGTGCTGGGGTAACTCAGTGGGTTAAGCAGCATCCCTGGAGAACATGGATAGGCAATATTTTGGGTCGGGACCCTTCTTCAAGACTGATTGAACCTCAGTATATGACCTCTTGTGAAAAGGGCAATATTATCTTGACTCAAAGATGCACTCTAGAATGAATGAGAAAGTTCTGAACACAAACTCCGTTCTCGGGCAGGAACACATTGTTTTTGCCAACACATTAGTGCCATGCCAAACTGTTAGCCATCCAGTCTGAGGGATGATACTAATTATTGATGATGGCTATTTGCACCTAAGAATTTAAGTAGTTGGTTGGCAAAACACTAAGTTAATGTCACTTGAAAAGATAAAAAAGTAAAATCAATAAATCATTGGAAAGATGATTATTTCTACAAGCTGAAGGTCGGCTGTGGTCAAAGCCACAAAAGCAAACAGTATGTGTTAATTTAATCTAACAGACTTGACACAGAAGCCAAACAAGTATTAATCAAGAACAAAGACTCCTGGTACCTTTGAAATTAAATGATTTTGCCACTCTGTACACTCAGCAGAAAGTCTGCTTCTGATCTTCATTTACTTCAGCAAACAATTCATGAATCATTCAACAAAATTGAGACAAAAAGTAAACACCTTCAAAACCTACCCAACATCTCCATTGGGAACAGCCTAACAGCACAAATAGAGTGTAATAACATTTACAAAATCATGGTAAAACACAACTGCCTCATCACGTACATAATTATTTATAAGCACTCCAATAAGTGTAATATGATTGTTATTGTTGAACTTGAGCACATTTAAATCAGTGGAAAGTTCAATAATTATGGATATCATTGATTTACTACCCTGTGGTCATTCAAGATACAAGATACAAGATACAAGATAGATTTATTCATCACATGTGCCAGATGGCACAGTGAAATGTAATTCCCATACAGCCATACAATAAAAAAGGGACACAACACACTATAGGGTTTGACATAAAACATCCCCACACAGCAGAATCAAAGTTTCCCACTGTGTGGGAAGGCACCAAAGTCAGTCTCTTCCTCCATTGTTCCCCGTGGTCAGGGCCTCCCCGTGCCCTCCGCAGTTGCCGCTACGGGCGGCCCGATGTTCAGGACCGCTCGCCGGGGTGTTGTAAGTCCGACGTCGGGGCTGCGGGACGTCCTCAGCGGCGTGGACACAGAGTCGGCCCCCTCCTACCGCGTCGGGTGGAGACTGCTGCTGGAGACCCTCTGCAAGGCGCCCCAGGACTCCACGATGACGGTCAGCGCCGCCCGCGTTGGAAGCTCTCCGCACCAGAGCTCCCCGATGTTGGAGCAACGGCTCAACGCTTCGGAGCTCCAAACGGCGACCCAGGTATGCATCGCCCGCTCCGCGGTGACTCCAGCGCTGCGCCGCCGCTGTAGCAGCCCTGGTCCGGTTCCCGGTCCCCGGCAGGAAGGCCGCTCCGATCCAGCTGGTAGGCCGCGAGGTGGGGGGCAAGGACGCAACTCGGAGAAATAGTCGCGTCCCCGCCAGGAAGAGACTGGGAAACGGTTTCCCCCTTACCCTGCCCCCCTCCCCCACATAGAAAAGTAAAAGTTTCCCCCAACACAAGACTTTAGACTAACTAAAAATTAAAAAAAAGATAGAAATAACAGACAGGCTGTAGGTAGAGGCTGCTGCCAGTGCCAATTCCCTCCTGATTTAAATGTGTTAATAAATGCTTCATCAGATACCATTCATGGTGTTATGCATAGGGAATATCAAACGTCACTCAAACAATGAGTATAATAAAAAATATATTTTGCTGTGTAATCTGAAAGAGGCCTTTTTCATGACCAGATTTGCTCAGTAGTGAGGCATATTGAATGCGGTGTCCATGCACCAAGGCTTTTGGTAAGGTGCCGCATTACAGGCTTATTATCTGTAGCCAATCTGTACCTGCCTTCTCTCCATACCCACTGATCCCTTTAGCCACATGGGCCACATCTAACTCCCTCTTAAATATAGCTAATGAACTGGCCTCAACTACCTTCTGTGGCAGGTAAATAGATACTATAAGTTTAGAGGGATATAGGCCAAACACAGGCAGGTGGGAATAGTGTAGGACAAATTGGGCCGAAGTCACACTGTATGACTCTATAACTATAGTGAGAGGCTACAACAAGACATAAACAGGCTGCTATAACAGGCAGATATGTGACAGATGATGTTTAACGTAAGAAGTTTGAAGTGATGTATTTTGGCAGGAAGGAGGAGGAGGGATAATATTCAATAAAGGATACTATTCTAAAGGGATACAAAAACTAATGTAAATGACAGGGTAAGTTGAGAATATGATCAATAAGCCCTATAGAGTTCTAGTCTTTATCAATAGATCCTAGATTATATAAGCACAGAAACCTTGCTGACTTTTTATAAAACCCGATCCCAGCATCAACATGAATATTGTGTTCAATTCTAGGAAGTAGTGAAGGCATTAGACAGGATTTAGAAAAAATACATGTGAATGGTTCCTAGGGTGAGAGTCTATATGAATAGACTATAGAGGCTGAGACCATTTTCTTAAGAGAAAGACGAGGTGAAATCTGATGACGTAGATAAAATGATGATGGATTTGGAGGGAATGCATGATAGGATGTTGTTCCCAGAGGTAGCGAGGTCAAGGACCAGATGTCACACGTATAGAAGAAAGGGAGAAAATAATTAATAGTGAAATTGTGGAAAATGCACTGCCTGCAGATCTGATGGCCTTAAAGAGAAAATTGGCTAAATCTACGGTAGGAAAAGAAACTGGACAACAATGGAGAAGGGTCTGGAGGTGAAAGAAATATGCTGTTCTGGCCAAAAACCAGTACACATATAATGAACCAAAGGGCATCTTTTGCTGCAATCATTCTTTGACTACAATTCTACCATACTGCTCAAACGTACCTCGATCTGAAAGGTTTTAGGTTTATGTTTAGGTTTATTAAGATCACGTGTACCGAGGGGTACCAGGACGGGACTTTCAAGGACAAGAAGCTGAAGCCAAGAAGTGGAAGCCAAGATACCAAAAGTTAATCACGCTGAAAAGCCAAGATACCGAAAGTACATCATGCCGAAAGGACACAAAGCCGAAAGTGCATCACGCCGAAAGGATACGAACCCGATAGACTCCACGCCACAAAGACAAGATGCAGAACGGACATGATGTCGAAAAGCCGCTGAACGGACATGACGTCTCCGGAGACGGGATTGGTCCGACACCTTGTCAGTCATCGACAAAGGTCAGCCATTGGTCCAGACCCCCGCGTCCATCACATCATTGGCTGGGGGGGGGGGGGGAGACTGGGGGGGGGGGGGAGCTTGAGCTTGCATTTGTACAATGGTGGCAGTGACTCCAAGCTGCTACGATTGCCACAGAGGCTTTTGATGTCATGTTTGTTCCCCGTCAGATTTTAATCCGAAAAACAATCTGACACCGAACGCACACGAAGCCGAAATGATAAATAACTATGAAACACTGAAACACTTTTAAAAATCTATATTTGCTGCAAGAATTGTACCTTGTTACATTTTGAAATAGTTAAATTGTAGTACATTGTACGTCTCCGGGGACAGGATTGGTCCGACACCTTGTCAGTCATTGACAAAGATCAGCGATTGATCCAGACCCCCGCGGCGTCCATCACATCACTGCCTCTGGCAATCGCAGTAGCTTGGAGTCACTACCACCTTTTTACAAACTCAAGCTCTCACCCTCCCGTCTCCCCCCAGCCAGTGATGGACGTGGGGGTCTGGACCAATCGCTGACAAGGTCTAGGACAAATCCCATTCCCAGAGACGCCATGTCCGTTCGGAGGCTTTTTGACGTCATGTCCATTCTGTGACTTGTCTTTGCGGCGTGATATCCGTTCAGTTTCATATCCTTTCGGCATGATGTCCGTTCGGGTATGTATCCTTTCGGCATCGTGTCCATTCAGGTTTGTATCCTTTCGGCTTCGTGTCTGTTCGGTTTCATATCCTTTCGTCTTCGTGTCCGTTCAGTTTCCTGACTTCCACTTCTTGGCTTCGGCTTCTCGTCCTTCGGCGTCCCGTCCACACACAGTACCGAGGTACAGTAAAAACGTTGTTTTGCATGTTATCAAACAGATCAGATGATATTATATATAAATACAATCAAGTCAAACTCAAGTACAGGTCCACCGCCGATTTCCCGACACCTTTAGTTCCAGAGCCTTATTGTATTATCCATTTTGTCTAACCAACAGAAGTCATGACCTCTGTGAGGATTCCAACAGTACCGGAACATTCCTCCTAGGCAACCAAGGTGCCAAGACGTTGGCCCGCAAAGTCATTGTCAGAAGTTGCCCTTGGGTCAGAGTTCTGGGGACCCAGCCGCGGGGAGCAAATTCAACCCTCTGATCGGGCACGTAGGTCGACCATGGGAACGTATCTGCTGGCTCCGGCCAGGCTGAAATTCCAGAGCCCTGGCTGCAGGGGACAAATTTGACCCGTCGATCGGCTGCAGAAGTCTCAATATCAAAGTCAGCCGCCTCACTCAGCACAGGACCCATTATATCGGTGGGGACCTCTGGGGGGGAGGGGTGGGTGGGGTGGATTTTAAGTATGCTCTCGTAATTTTGTCCAGATTAAAGGAGGTGCCAGGCCACCAGTCGCCAGATAATCAGTAGTGGATCAGTACAATAGATGGAGCAGATGGAACAAAAGGAAGGTACAAAGTGCAGAATATAATTCTCAGCATTGCAGTGCATCAATTTCAAAGACGTTTAATATATAATCCTACAATAATCCTCAAACCTTCCTAAACCAAAAAAGAAAACTTATATCAAAACGCTACAAAATTGCCACCACCCAAGGAGCTACAGATAATTTCTACTCAAAAAAAAAGGAATGCTAACCTTTCACAGTGCTCTCATTCAGCTACTAAATACAATAATTATCAAAATCAACAAGGCTCCTTCAGATTTCCCGCACAATCAAACACATTTCAATCTGGAGTTTAGTTGATCGTTTTGAACCACATTACATGAAGAAAGAGATTGAATATCTTATGACTACTCACATTTCTTATTTTATTCTGAATCAGTTCTCAAAATAACTTGAATCTGGTATATATGGATACTAGATTGGTTTTAATAGATACTGGATTGTCTTTAATAAACACAAAATGCTGGAGCAACTCAGCGGGGCAGGCAGAATCGCTCGAGAGAAGGAATGGACAACATTTCAGTCTCCACCCAAAACGTCTTGCTCTCTGGAGATGCTGCCTGGCCCACTGAGTTGCTCCAGCATTTTGTGTCTATCTTCGGTGTAAAAGAGCATCTGCAGTTCCTTCCAACATATACAGTAGTAGATTGCCTTTACTTAGTTTTGCAAATGCACTTCAGCTATCAGTAGCTGAGACTAAACTCTCCAAGGCACAGATTGCCTATCATACATCATTTGATTTACTGTATGCAGTGAAATGCAATATACTGTATATGATTTACAGAATACAATGATGCCCCATTCATGTAATTTTTCTAAATGAAGCTGTTAATTTCTGCAGATTATAGTTTAGTGTTCATAGAAACATAGAAACATAGAAAATAGGTGCAGGAGGAGGCCATTTGGCCCTTCGAGCCAGCACCGCCATTCATTGTGATCATGGCTGATCATCCCCTATCAATAACCCGTACCTGCCTTCTCCCCATATCTCTTGACTCCACTAGCCCCTAGAGCTCTATCTAACTCTCTCTTAAATCCATCCAGTGACTTGGCCTCTACTGCCCTCTGTGGCAGGGAATTCCATAAATTCACAACTCTCTGGGTGAAAACGTTTTTTCTCACCTCAGTCTTAAATGACCTCCCCTTTATTCTAATATTCTAGACCAGAGTTCAAATTGTATCACAGCAACTTGTGAAATTAGATTTAATAAATTCAGTAACATTTGGGCTTGTGCGGAAGAATAAGCATATGGCAAAAGGTAAAATGAAAACCGACTCCATCACTCCAGTGGATGACCCCAGTACATGGGGCAAATTATTAAAAGTTACTAGTGTTATCTGAAAAAATAAAATAAAATACTGTACAACTGACAGTTGGTATTAAGCATAAATGTGATTCCGTTTAAAAATGAATCATTTTGTCTGCTTTTCTAATTCAGGCAGAAAATTACATGACACAACGCCCAATTCAGATATTTCAGTTGAGAACAAAGATTAGATTTTTCAGTGACATTTGCGACACAGCTTGAGTAAATCCTGAGATCTCACATCAATAAGCATGTAATTTTTATTATGTTTTTCTTATTAAGTGTCTCGATCTAATCATTGGTTTTTTTCGTGTGTACCGCTGTTTCCAATGAGCTCATCTCTATGTTGAAGTTTCTCCAAAAAATACACGCAAGAAACCACTTGATATAAATTTAAACAAGCAAAGACCTACCAGGAGAAGGTGAAATGCACTGAGGTGGAAGGTCCTACCTATTCACAAAATGCCATGAGATGAATATGAGGAAGACAAAACTTGGAAATTGGTAAGTGAGTTACCTGCTCAGCGACAACACAGATACAACTCCTCAATCTTTGTTCCTTCTGCTCCAGTTCAATTTGCTCAACATAATGTTCCCACCAAAAAGTTACAGAAATGTAATGTTATGAATTTTCTGAAGTTGCATTGCTCTCCAAATCACCATCATATATAAACACTTGCCACATGTGCAATGCAGAGCATTTCGGAAGCAGGCAAACCATTTCCATTCTAATCCAGATTACAGAGTCAATCAGAAGAAATAAAGTAGATGAGCTTGAGGCTCGGTTAAAAATTGTCAAGTATGATGTTATGGGAATTACAGAGACATGGCTGCAGGAGGACCAGGGCTGAGAACTGAATATTCAAGGGTATTCGTCCTATCGAAAAGACAGACAGATGGGTAGAGGGGGCGGGGTAACTTTGTTGGTGAGGAATGAAATTCAATCACTTGCGAGGGGTGAAAGAATCAGGAGATGTAGTCAGTATGGATAGAACTGAGGAATTGTAAGGGTAAAAATGGGAGTTATCTACAGGCCCCCAAACAGTAGCCTGGATATAGGGTGCAAGTTGAATCAAGAGTTAAAATGACCATGTCACAAAGGTAATGCTACAGTTGTTATGGGAGATTTCAATATGCAGGTAGACTGGGAAAATCAGATTGGTGCTGGGCCCCAAGAAAGGGAGTTTGTGGAGTGTCCTCCGTGATGGATTCTTAGAGCAGCTTGTACTGGGGCCTTCCAGGGAGAAGGCAATTTTGGATTTAGTGTTATGTAATGAACCGGATTTGATAAGGGAACTCGAGGTAAAGGGGCCATTAGGAGGTAATGACCATAATATGATAAGTTTTAATCTACAATTTGAGAGGGAGAAGGGAAAATCGGAATGTCAGTATTACTGTTGAACAAAGGGGACTATGGAGCCATGAGGGAGGAGCGGGCCAAAGTTGACTGGAAAGATACCCCAGCAGGGATGACAGTGGAACAACAATGGCAGGTATTTCTGGGAATAATACAGAAGGTACACAAAAATGCTGGAGAAACTCAGCGGGTGCAGCAGCATCTATGGAGCGAAGCAAATAGGCAACATTTTGGGCCGAAACCCTTCTTCAGACTAATACAGAATAATACAGAAGGTACAGGATCAGTTCATTCCAAAGAGGAAGAAAGATTCCAAAGGGAGTAAGGGGCGACCGTGGCTGACAAATGAAGTCAAGGACAGTATAAAAATAAAAGAGAAAAAATATAACATAGCAAAGATGAGTGGGAAGCCAGAGGATTGGGAAAACTTTAAAGAGCAGCAGAAGATAACTAAAAAGGCAATACGGGGAGAAAAGATGAGGTACGAAGGTAAGCTAGCCAAGAATATAAAGGAGGATAGTAAAAGCTTCTTTAGGTATGTGAAGAGGAAAAAATTAGTTAAGACCAAAGTTGGACCCTTGAAGACCGAAAAAGGTGAATTTATTATGGGGAATGGCCTCCTCCTACACCTATTTTCTATGTTTCTATGTAGACTCTCCCACTAGTGGAAACATCCTCTCCACATCCTCTCTCTCCGCCTTTCACTATTCTGTGCATTTCAATGAGGTCCCCCCTCATTCTTCAAAAGAATGTCCACTATAGCTCTGATGGAGCAAAGGTAGATAGCATTGTTCCTCGAGGATTTCTGCCTTCCCAAGAACATTGGGCTAATTGGTGGGATACATCATGCCCCAAATAAACAGATTATGCCATCATTCCTCAACATTCAGATGATTTCATTGTTTATCCAGGATATGAACATATAGCTGATTACGATGCATTCAGTGGATGCAACAGAGTCACTGCATGTTTGCTCGAGTTCCAGTGGAAGGAAAGCTATGACATAATCCTTACTGCTGGGGTAAATACTGCCCATTTATATCCCACAATCCAAAGACAACCAAAATGCAAACATTTTGATCAGAATTAGCACGTGCAATTCCAATTCCTGCAGTTCAAGCATAGAAGTCTTAAAAGGATTAGATAGTTTGTTTTCCCAACACACAAAGACATCCCCCGTCTCTCTCTCCCCCTCCCTGCACTGTGTTGCTTTACCTGTGCTGCATGTTCTGCATGCTCTGCAGCACAAGTCGTCTTCCTAGTGGTTGATACGTTGTCTGTGGTCAGTCCTGCAAGACTTCCATTGGAGGCTGTAATCCTTAATTATTCACCTCATTCTCGGTGGCCAATAAATCAAGAAATCGAAGTTTCTATCAAAATGGATACCAGAATTGCTCTCTGCTGGGGATTAACTGTATGGTGAGGGGTGGTCATGAAATCCTGTGCTACATTGCATTCTAAGACTCTAATATGATCTACCCAATGCAGGCGCCGAATGTTACAGAGATCTCAGATCCAATTCAATGCACACACCTATTTTGTTTTAAAGAAAAGACGTGCACCAAAACATTACCATTTCTACAATTTCTCTGACATTTTCCAACAGCAATATGTTGTTTAATTCCCATTGCTCAATAAAAAAATCGAATAGTTGTGACAAATCTACTTAATAATTAAATTTTCCTATTATTTCTTATTATTGTTTTGTGTAATTCCACGAGTCCATGAAGAGGCTTGGAGGCATCCTGGGCAGAATATATAAGCTATGATTTTGATTCCCTCTGGATGAGCGGATCTCAGAGCTGACAAGACAAACTGCACACAGGAAGCAGGGCTTAAGTCTCATCACAGCTGGACCTCAATCCCAAAGCCACACGACGCTGCTCTATTTGGATTTGTTCGGCGAGTATTTCGTTATTTTGACAGGTTTTAAACCTGATATATATCAGTTAAACAATTTACATTCTGTAATTTACTCAGGCTAAATATTTTACATTGGAAATGGAGAGTGGAAATCCAACACACAGAGCCAAACAGCAAGATAAATTAACACCTGCAGTGAGCTCCAATACCAAGTATGTTTCTGCAGAGATGCAGCTGGGGGTGAAGAAAGTGAAAAGATTAAAGACTGACTGTGACGTATAATTGATGGAGGAGGACTGGGAGAAAGCTGGTTGTGAATGCCTCGCAGACTACATAGACCAAAGAGAAAGACAAGAAATAAGACAGCTTATAATTGAAAATTACAATAACCATATAATCATATATAACCATATAACAATTGGAGATTCTTACTTTTAACTGATAACCATATAACCATATAACAATTAAAGCACGGAAACAGGCCATCTCGACCCTTCTAGTCCGTGCCGAACACGTACTCTCCCCTAGTCCCATATACCTGCGCTCAGACCATAACCCTCCATTCCTTTCCCGTCCATATAACTATCCAATTTATTTTAAAATGATAAAATCGAACCTGCCTCCACCACCTTCACTGGAAGCTCATTCCACACAGCTACCACTCTCTGAGTAAAGAAGTTCCCCCTCATGTTACCCCTAAACTTCTGTCCCTTAATTCTCAAGTCATGTCCTCTTGTTTGAATCTTCCCTACTCTCAGTGGGAAAAGCTTATCCACGTCAACTCTGTCTATCCCTCTCATCATTTTAAAGACCTCTATCAAGTCTCCCCTTAACCTTCTGCGCTCCAAAGAATAAAGACCTTACTTGTTCAACCTTTCTCTGTAACTTAGTTGCTGAAACCCAGGCAATATTCTAGTAAATCTCCTCTGTACTCTCTCTATTTTGTTGACATCCTTCCTATAATTAGGCGATATAATAAGTTTATGAATGAAAATTAGATATATGAAGGAGAAAGATATTGTCAGTTTCAATTTATTCTCTGAATAATAATATTTTTCAGATTTTAAATACATTGATAGATCTATAAACGGTCCAAGAAACTAATCTGAAGAAGGGTTTCGGCCCGAAACGTCGCCTATTTCTTTCGCTCCATAGATGCTGCCTCACCCGCTGAGTTTCTCCAGCATTTTTGTCTACCAAGAATCTAATATTCAGTTACTCTTTGAATGGAGCACATTTAAAAAATTAAAATATAGACATGCAACCTTATAAGGTTAGGAATTCTCCTGGAGTCACAGAAGATAAATGTACATTGGTATGCATACCACATTGGTCCGAGTTAGCTGATGTCAATGTGTTGCAAAATCATTTCAGTAATGATGCTCCATTGTCAACCAATACTCACTGTCTAGATTCTCAGAAATATTCTTCAACTACAAGCGGTTTACAGGCAGAGACTGGAAACTACAATCATGATTAGAACCCAAATATATTTCTTCTCTCCAACTCTGGAATCTTTTTGCCAAATTATACAACTCCAACTTTACCCAAAACCAGTGAACTCAGCAGAGATAGTATCCTGGGTGCTTAGTTGACACAAAATTGTAAATCTTTTTTTTTTTTTAATTAATGAAGTTGACTGAAAATGAATTATTTTATCACACACTGGTAATTGTAGTCTGTGACAGCTGTTGAAAATATTTACCTACTGACCCTCTGGAATGGGGTCCTAACTTGGACACAACTGTTACTTATCTGGCTGTGGCCTCGGCTCATTGATGCCGAGGATTATTCTCTCTTCGCCTGTCTGCCGATGATGTGTTTCTGAGCAGCATCCAAGGGAGGAGGCGCCATCCATTCTTTCTGACAGGACTAAGCTACCAGGACAAGCCCAAGACTTGTCAGCCATGATCACATTGAATGGCGGTGCTGGCTCGAAGGGCCGAATGGCCTAGTCCTGCACCTATTGTCTATTGTCTAAGACAGCCAAAGCCTCACCTGATGCAAAGACTGAGTGACTGGGGCAAGCCTGAGACCGCCAGTGCATCTTACCTGCCATCAGCCAACAAGGGACTGCGCCCACAATCAGGCAGAGACTGAGCCACCAGGATAGGCCTGAGACTGCCGGCAGATCCTCTTTAAGCCCCAAAGTTCAGCTGCCACGACAAGCCTGAGACCACCAGTACCTCCACTCGTGGCTAGGGTGAACTTCAAGGACAAGCTGAGGTCACAGTGCCTTCTCTGACCAGGGCTGAGCTGCCAGGATAAACCTGAGACCAACAACGCCTTCACTTGGGGCATGGCTGAACTGCAGGGACAAGCCCAGGGTCACCAGCACACCCTCACAGGCACACTGACGATAAGGAACAGTTCCCCTATGTGGACCTGGACGTTTTTATTGTCACTTTAAATCAACCATATCATGCAAGTTCACTCAACGGCAGATGTCGGTCACTGGTGGCTTGATGTCATCCACAACGCCACACATCCCTCCAAATTTTGGAGTGCATAGGCACATACTTGTTAATCATTCCTCATAAAATTCACCTCACCTTCCCAGGAATCAATTTAGTAGATCTTTGTTGCAATCTGCCTATCGCAAAAAGGGAGTTCCTTCCTTAAGAAGGGAGTTCAGACCTGCACACAAATTCCAGGTGCAGCTTCTGCAGCCAATTTATAATTTCATTAAGACATCCTTCATCTTGAACTCATATCCATGTTGTATTGATTTTTCTTAATTGCTTACATCTTAGATTTCAGAGATTTTCTTTACAAGTGAACCTTGGTGCCACGTTTCAATCTTTTTCATTTAAAAAATACTCTCCTTTTCTACTTTTGTCTACGAAGAAGGATGACACCTCTATCCACACTATATTCCATCAGCCATGTCAATGGGTTTTCATTTTGTCCGTATGCCTTCCTGGAGCCCCTCTGCATCTTCTTCACCACTCAGACAGTTGCACAACTTCATATCATGAACACACTGAAAATGATACATTACACTGGGCATGTCTGTTTTTGTCCATTATCTCGTCTTCAATTAATGTTCCTATCTTACCTATCTCATCGTCAATCACTCATACTCTAATTCTGTTTAATAACCGCTTATGTGGAACCTTATCAAAGGTTTGCCAGTTCATAGGTTCGCCACAGATTACAACCTATTCAAGCACTCTGGTGGGAGAGAGGAAGGATGAATATCTGCTACTTGCCATCTATTTCCTCCATTTACTCCCTCCCTCGGAACCAGAGTGGAAGGAAATCATCCTCTCCCCCATGAGGCAGAGACCGACAGAGATGGAGAGAGAGAGTTCTGATTTAAGACCTTGGTTTCAGATTGAGCAAAATCACTAAATCAACATGTCAGTGTTAAAACAAAAACAAGTCTGATGCAAACGAAAAACAGAAGCCAAGCGAATCATCCATCCTAGCTTCCTTCCGATATCCCCTCTGTTACAGAAATCAGTTTTAGCCGATTTGATTTCCTCCAACTCTTATTGAGAAACAGTTGAAAGCACTGGATACTCCATCATCTCTTGGATGGGACAATGTACACCAGAACTAATTGTTCGTCTGAGCAAGTTGTTCCTGCACAGTTGCAATACCGACTTCAGTTCAAAATGAAATGATTGCCAAGGACATACAGTTAAAAATAAACTAGGAAAAAATCAAACCAAAGCATTGAATGAATCTTACAAATTGATAACCTTTCATCAAAATTTGCCAATTCTCTTGCAAATTGAAGATCCAGTTATTTGCATTGTTGAATTCAATGTTGAGGATTGTCAGGAAATAAAATTCTGTTCCTCAGGATTCTTTGCAACAGCGTAACACGCCAAAATCAATTGGGATGTATTGGGAGTGGGATAGAGAATAGAAGGTCAGTGTCTCCTTTGTGGACTGAATGAAGATGGTCTGCAAAGCAGTCACTCAATCTGTGTTTGATTCCTCTGGATAGACAAGCCCACATCACAAACACTACTGTCTAGGAACCGTACAAATTTTTAAAAATTGCCCAAACTGCTGAGTATTTCTGGTGTTCTTTGTTTCAGATTACCAAGAATTGTAGTGTTTTGTATCCCACCCAGTGATGGAAATGGGGGGGGGGGTTACGCAAGGGGACGGTGTTCCCCTACTTTTCAATTTCCAGTTTATGTCCAATTTCTGTAAAAGAAGGGAGTCAGAGTTGTTAAACACGGATTTTTTTTAAAAACGACCATGGATAATCGTTACAATGAGTCACCGCTGCACCGGCCATGAGACAAAAATGATTTATTAACCACTATTAGCACTTGTTAACAGCCAGTAGTTAACACGTAGTTATACAATGTGTCATCAATACATCGATCCACATTCCTCAGTAAATGAAATTGTGTTTTGACCATGTATTAATGACGCCACGTTCCTTTGAATAAAATTCACGGGAGAATTTCTTAAAACACACTGTCATTAAGGGCTCCGGACCGCGAGTGCGGGCTTCTTCTGGTGTGCAGGTGAAGTCATGTTATTTTATTATTCCATATAATTTTATTATTCTCTCTCTCTTTTATTTTTATTTATTTTTTTTTAAATTCCAAGACTTTATTCGACACAACAAATATTACAACAGATCAAAGTCATAAACGAAAAAAGAAATTACATTATATCAAGTGTCATTATAAAACAACATTACAATCATTGTTCACAATACTCTCAACCCCACGCGGTGACCAGCGCCCACGGAAGACCTCCAAAGTCCCCGTGGACACCGCGTGTTCCCTCTCCAGGAACACACGTACACGGACGTAGGCCCGAAAGAGGGGCAGGCAGCCGACTCTAGCCTGGCCATCGAACGCCTGCTGCCTGGACCCGCGAATGGCCATCTTGGCCAGGCCCAGGAGCAAACCGACAGGTAAGTCACATTCCCCCACTTGGCTCGCCCCACACCCTGCCTTGTGTCCAAACACAAGAATCGTAGGACTAAAATGCAACCAGAACTTTAGGAACAACCCCTTCAGATATTGGTACAGGGGCAGTAGCCTCTCACACTCCATATACGCGTGGAACACGGTCTCTTCCTCTCCACAGAAAATACAATCAGCGGACGAGCCCATGAACCGACTCAAAAGTTTGTTACATGCCACCGCTCTGTGCAGCACTCTCCACCCAAGGTCCCCAATGTAAAGGGGGACAACTCCCTTGTAGAGGGACCCCCACCGGGGGCCTTCCCCACCTTCAGGTGGTAACACTGTCCGCCATGGAGTATCGGGACGGGAGACGAAGGCAAGGAGGTGCAGAATGTGCAGGAACATTCTATACAGTGAGCGTCTCTTCGCGTCACGAAATGGCATGCTAACCATCTCAGAAAGGCGGCTCAGGTTATGTGGAGCCGGTGCCCGAGAAATATCCCGGAGCCGAGGCCCGATGAGCAGATCTGACGGAGCGGGTAAAAGCTCATTCAGAACCACTCTAGGCGCGCGCCTCTCCTCGACACCCGCCATGATTGGGTGAGGACCGGCCACTCCCGCAGCCGCAACATCCCCCTCCCCTCGTGGAGCAACACGCTGGCTGAAAACAACCAGATTTTTTACTCTTAACACATCCCGGTAGAAAACAGGCAAGCCCCTTAGGGCGGGTCAACTGATGCGGGTCGGAGCCGCGAGACCCCCCTTAGACAGAGCGTAGGAAAAAATACGTGGCCAATGCGTGCCATCTGGGGGGTTCTTTATATACGCATACCAAGGACTGGCCGCCCTCCTCTAACGGGAGACTCAGGACCGCTGCGGAAACCCAGTGCTTCCTATTTCCCCAAAAGAAGTCCACCAGCTTCTTCTGTAAAGCATTTACAAAAATGGAAGGTGGGACAAGAGTAGCCAGCCGGTACCATAACATGGAGGCCACCTGGTTTATGACCAACACCCTCCCCTGAAAAGAAAGAACTCCAAGCAAGCCGGACCAGCGCCCCAGCCGGGCAACCACTTTCGTCTCCAACTCCTGCCAGTTTGCCGGCCAAGCATCCTCAGTGGGACTCAGGTACACCCCCAGATAGAGGAGGTGCGTGGTGCTCCACGCAAACATTGCCATCTCCTATGGCAGGGAGTCCACCTGCCACTGACCCACTAAAAGTCCAGAGCACTTGCTCCAATTAATCCTGGCAGAAGATGCAGCCGAGAAGATCTTCTGGCAATCACGCATCCTCCGCAGGTCACCAGGATCAGTGAACATAAGGAGAACATCATCGGCATAAGCTGAAAGAACCACCTCCGCCCCCGGGCCAGGTAGGGCCAGGCCTGTCAACCTCCTCTGAAGAAGACACAGGAACGGCTCCACACAGACCGAGTACAACTGACCCGACATGGGGCACCCCTGACGGACCCCCCTTCCAAAATGAAAGGGAGCCAACAACGCACCATTAACCTTCACAAGGCACTCCACTGCAGCATACAAAAGGCGGACCCGGGCCACAAAATGCGGTCCAAATCCAAACGCTTGCAACGTCCTGAAGAGGTAATCATGCTCTACCCTATCAAAAGCCTTCTCCTGATAAAGAGACAGAAAAGCAGCTGACTGACCAGTACCCTGTGCTAGATGAATCAGGTCCCTAACCAGGTGGATGTTATCCTGAATGGACCGGCCAGGGACTGTATAGGACTGGTCATGGTGAATCAATTGAGACAGCACGGAGCCCAGGCGATTTGCCATCGCCCGTGCAAAAACTTTATACTGCTGAGTCCCGCCACCCGGTCGACCCCCACGTGTAATCCTTACAAAAAAGACGGATGTGAGCTTTCCCCACATCCCACCACTGCCTAAGGGAAGAGAAGCTCGTCTGCCTCTCTCTCCACCTCACCCAAAACCGACTGAATGACTCCCGGAAACACCGATCCTCCAGCAGCCGGTTGTTAAAGTGCCAGTACGCAGACCCGGCCCGAGCGCGCTCTGGATTAAAATCCACACGCACCAGACAGTGGTCCGAGCACGGCACCAGCTGCATTGAGGCCGCTGACACACGGGAAACAAACGCTCGGGAGATATATATTCGATCAATGCGGGAACCACCGCCCTCAGACCTCCGCGAAAAAGCAGTGGAATCTGGGTTGAGGTCCCGCCACGCATCAACCAACTCAAAAGAATCAATCAACCCTCTCAGCTTCTTCGCTACAGCAGGGGCACACTGAGTACCAGAATGGTCTTGCACCTCAAGTGTGCAATTAAAGTCCCCCCCAAGGAAGACACACTCTCCCCTATCAATAGTACTCAACAGAACAATCACCTCCTGAAGTAGGCCAGCCTGCATCGTGCCGGAGCTGGGGGCATACACGTTAATGAAATGCAACGGCATGCCGTCCAGGCTCATGGCCAGATGGAGCAAACGTCCTGGCACAACTTCTTGCACTTTTATAACATTTGGCAGCCAACAGAAAGGCCACCCCACTCGAATTCGAGCTAAGATGACTCATGTAGACCCCTCCTTCCCATTCCAATCTCCAGGTGGGTTCATCACTGACAACGGTATGCGTCTCCTGCAGAAAACACACTGCAAATTTCCCCTCCCTAAGGACTGATAAAAGCTGGAATCTACGAAAACTCACTCTACTCCCGTTTAAGTTTAATGTGGCTATTGTGAATGTGCTGGCACGCTAGATTAAGACCCTCACACTTCTCCTCGTGGGCTCTGTAGCTCTCTCTCTTAGGAACTCCAAAAAGTCCTCAAATTGGCACTTCTCAGTCAGGAAGATCACTATCCTTGGTGGCAAGGATAGCCTCGAGAGTTTTAACCAAACCCGGCAGATCAGCCCACCGTCTCTTAGCAGCCTCAGTCTTTGTTCTGTTGGTACGGCTTGTTTTTAGAAACTCCCGCACCTCACAGATAACAGTTGCATGAGACTCGCCCTTGGATCTTGGGCTACCAGCCAAGTTACTCGCACCTGACACAACAAGCTCAGCATCACCAAGGTCATTGTCAGAAGTCGAAAGACCAGAACTCTCTGGAATTTCGCTAACCCCTCCACACAAACTGGCCCCATCACTCTCCCCCTCCTCCGGCATGACACCATCCCCAGGATCAATGCCTGGGAAGGATCCCGAAGCCCCTATCCGCATCACGCAGCCCACTGACTGGCTGGGTTCCTGCGCTCTGCCCTCACCCTCTACATCTGGGCCTGGGGAAGAAAAAACAAGAGGCACCCCCAGGGTCTGTGGTACACTGGCACCCCCAGAATCTGAAAGAGGATCACCACCTGAAATAGCTCCGACCTCCACAGCACCTAAAGCACCCCCTCCACTGTCAACACCCAGAGGCTCTCCACTTGCTTTTTTACTCTCCCCTGCCAACTCAGCCGGCAGTGTAGTACACCCCCTAGCACCTCCATTGGCTCTGATATGGAGCACAGACTGGTACACCATTCCTCCCGGTCCCCCCCCCCCTCGGGCTGACTCTGCTCATCCCCCGTCTCAGGGTCCACACTACCAGGGGAGCTTACCCCATCCACTTTACCACCCGCTCGTTTTACCTTCCCTACCCCCGTCAGAGCCACCTCAGCCCCTTGCTGGGCCATGGCAGTTGCACTCTGGACCTCACTGGAGCTGGCAGGCGCCCCTTGGGTGATCTCCGCACTCGGCAGTTGCACACCCGCCTGCTTTTGACTCGCTTGGGTGTTCTTTTTCTGCTTGTTCTTCTTCTTCTTCTGCTGCTCCCATTTCTCTCCACCCTCCCTCTGTGCCTCACCTTCAGCCACCACCACAGGTTCAGGATGTAGGGGGCGGGGGCCCTCGCTGCCCCGCGTCCCCAGGGCGGAACTTGCAGACCCAGAAGGGCTATCACCGCCGCCCCGGATCACCGAGGCAGAGCCGGCAGCCCCAGCCAGGTGAGCATTACCACCCCGCCCCACCGAGTCATGACGAGCCCCCCCTGATGGGCCAGCAGTGCATTCCTGGGCTGCTGTGCTAGAAGTTCTAGCAGCGACCCCGTGATTAGGACATTCCCTACGGAGATGTCCATAACCACCGCACGCATGACACCGTGCCTTTCCCCAACTCAAATGCACGGTTCTAGAGAGACCCCTACACTCCACCTCAAAGCTCCCCTCATCGCCTTCCCCCACCCCCACCTTCACGAACACCCTCCTCTTGAAACTGAAGATCCCTTTTTCCTCCGGGTCCCCCCCGGGGTGCATGAGCCTAAAGCACTTAGACCGCACCTCCCCAATCTGAGACAGGTACGGAATGAGTGTTGCATCCGGAATACGTGTAGGGCAACTCCGCAGGAGAACCGGTCTAACCCTGGACACCCATGGGTCCACCTGCATATGGGGCCCAGTTTGAACCGAGATACCAAAACCGTCCCAGTCCAAGTCAACATGAGGCTCATATTCAGATGGCCTCACTTCCGCCGCTGATGTCACTGCTGCGTAGCTCCTCTCCTTCGGCCGAGCCCCCGCCATCGCCATCCGGACAGAGGCACAAACCAGCTCACGGCACCCAGCAACTCAGTTCCAATTAAATTCCCAGGTACAGTCACATTCGAGGACAATCTTCAGAAAGCAAATCTGAAACATTAAGCCAGGCAACCGCACTGTGCAAAATGACTTTAAGGCAGAGAAACAGTGCCAAAACACGACAAGGACACCGAAAACTTCAAACTCTCGATATCCAGGCACTCTTGGCAGTCCGCCAATGACAGCCGTTCCCTCGACAATGTAGAGAAATCTCAGGGATTTTCACACTTGTGGAGGATTTTTTCAAGCAAAGGAAAGTTTCAACAGTCCAACAATAAGTTAAACTATGAAGCCCCTCTGCCCCGTCCCTTCTCCATGACCAAATCCTTGAAAGGCTCCCTCTCTCCCTCTCTCCCTCTCTCCCTCTCTCCCTCTCTCCCTCTCTCTCTCTACCTCCCTCTCTCTCTCCCTCCCTCTCTCCCTCTCCCTCTCTCCCTCTATCTCTCTCCCTCTCTCCCTCTATCTCTCTCCCTCTCTCCCCCTCTCTCGCTCCCTCGCTCTCCCCCTCTCTCTCTCTCCCTCCCTCCCTCCCTCCCTCCCCCCCCTCCCCCCCCTCCCCCCCCTCTCCCCCCCTCTCCCCCTCTCCCCCTCTCCCCCTCTCCCCCTCTCCCCCTCCCTCTCCCCCTCCCTCTCCCTCTCCCTCACCCTCTCCCTCTCCCTCTCCCTCTCCCTCCCCCTCCCCCCTGGCCCGTGGCGGCTTCTGGTCCATTCCCTCCGTGGGTGCCGCCTGGTCCGCTGAACTGCAAATGCTGGAACAATCAAAGGTAGACAAAAATGCTGGAGAAATTCAGCGTGTGAGGCAGCATCTCACCCGCTGAGTTTCTCCAGCATTTTTGTCCTCCCACGTTATTTAATAATTTGTACTCGTCATTTAGGGATGTTATATGAATTTTTTTTAAATATGTTTATGTGTGTTATTTTCTCTCTCACCATCAAGGTTAGTTCTTCTGTTTGCCTTTATTTGCTTCCATTTTATTTAGTGTTATTTATCACATTGTGGTTGTAGCTTTTGAACGATTTAAACGTATCGGATTTATAAAATTCATATAAATTCATAGCGTCGCTCGAGCGCCAAATCCCTTCAGCTGTACCTGCAACTGAAGCTACGGGTGGATTACTAGACCTTGAAGAGGCATTGACACTTTGTTTTTATGTAGAGGGGTAATAGAGAAGGGCTCCGGACCGCGAGCTCACTGACTGAATGATACAGACGTCCTGACTGAAAATCACACCCTTCTGATCAATTATTTTAGGGTAAGCCTTTCTAGAGAACATGCTACTTTTTGCTTTGCCCATTTTCAAAATATAGAATTTTGAATTTGGCGTTTGATTCGTTCAAGGAGACTACAAAGCTCGTCATATCTTTTTTTTTACACACTGTAACTTTCTACATTTCTACTTTTGAGTATGTATGTGGCAATTATGGCTCATGGAATTTTCTGCCACACCACTAGTTATATTCGTAACAACAAATTTAAATACGTGAAATTTTCGATTTTTCCCAACCCCTTAAAAAATGCCTGAAGAAGGGACCCGACCCTAAACGTCACTTAGCCATTCCCTCCATAGGTAGACATAAAATGCTGGAGTAAATCAGCGGGTCAGACAGCATCTCTGGAGAGAAGGAATAGGTGGTGTTTTGGGTCGAGACCCTTCTTCGGACCCTCCATGCCTGACCTGCTGAGTTCTCCAGCACTTTATGGTTTGCTCTTAAAATAAATCCGTGGTCCGCTGAAGAAACAACACGATAGATCACTCTGGAAGGGCATGTTTTGCTGTACACTTCATACTGTATAACACATCATAATACACCCTGAGTGACTTAATGGGGTTAGATTTTTTTTTTTAATCTGTTGTCTAGAATTAATCGATACCCACCCTATGTACCTTATATCAGATTTAAATCTGAATTCCGATTTTTTTGTTTACCTATTTGTCAATTTTTTGTGCCTGATTATTTGGCGGCCAATCAATCGCTGTCTCTAAGGAGGTTGCGTCCAATCACCAACCAACTTCCCTTAAAATTCCCGTCCAATCTACAAATCGGTCTCCACCCGTCCAATCAGCCTCTGTCTCCAAGGGCATTGTGTCCAATCACATAATGCGCTGGTCACTCGGCAGCCAATCAGATGCAGTCTCCGAGGGGCATTGTGATCAATCACCGACCAGCTTCCCTTACTGAGATACCTATCTTTATTTGACTGAGTTACTGATACAATGTGTATGTAATCTTTCTTTTAAAATCTTTTTATTAGTTTTTTCAAAAACAAAAACAAATCAAAAAAAAAAAATGATAAACATAACAATGATATTGATACATAGGGATCAGGATTACATTAATAGGAAGTATAACCTAAATATGAGTCCAGTGTCAAAATCCACATTGAGTATAGACCTCCCGGTCTCTATGTAAATATAGTTAAGTGTTTAAAAGAGAACGTATATATAAAAACAAAAAGATAAAAAGAAAAAAACCGACTGTTTGTCGTCAAGTCCGTTTCACCGTATAAAGGTAGATTATAGAGGGGGCAATTTATATCATGTGTAAATGTTGAATAAAGCTTCCCCAAGTCCTATCAAATTTAACCAACGGTTCAACAATGTCACGCCTAATTTTTTCTAAATTTAAACATGATATCATTTCAGAGTACCAATGGAGAGTGGTCGGAGGATTAGAGTCTTTCCATTTAAATAAAATAGATCTTCTGGCAATTAATGTAGTAAAAGCAATCAGCCGATGGGCGGAACGGGACAGATGAGTAGAATCTAACATTGGTAGCCCAAAAATTGCCGTAATAGGATGAGGTTGTAAATCAATACCTAAAACTACAGAAATAGTATCAAACATTTATTTCCAATATTTTTCCAAAAGTGGGCAAGACCAAAGCATATGTCAGTGAGGCCACTTCAGAATTACATCTGTCACAGGTAGGATTTATATGACCATAAAAATGAGCTAACTTATCTTTTAACATATGAGCTCTGTGAACCACCTTGAATTGTCTTGCGTGTCTTGCACACATTGAGGAAGTATTAACTAATTGACGAATCCTCTCCCATTTATCTATAGGTAAAGACATTTGAAGTTCTCTTTCCCAGTCATTCTTAATTTTATCAAATGTATCTATTTGTAATTTCAAAATCAACTCATAAATAATCGTTATTAAACCTTTCTGATAAAGGTTCAAATGTGAAAAAAATGTTCCAAGATTTCAGTTTGATGTGGTAACGGAAAAAAGGATAGAGTAGCCTTCAAAAAATGTCTAATTTGTAAATATCTAAAGAAATGTGAGTTAGGCAAATTATATCTATTGGAGGGTTGTTCAAAAGACATAAAACAACCATTCAAAAACAAATCACGAAAAGCTGCTAAACCCTTCCTCTTCCATAACAGAAAGGCTTGATCAGTACTAGAAGGTTGGAAGAAAAAATTAGATAAGATGGGATTCGATAAGATAAAATCATTCAATCCAAAAAACTTACAAAATTGAAACCATATTTGGAATAAATGTCTTATTATTGGGTTAGTTGTATATTTATTCAATCTTGTAATTGTAAAAAGTAACGAGGCCCCCAGAATAGAAGCCAATGATAGCCCTTGCATAGAATCACGTACAATCACGTACAAGATTTATCCATCCTGGGCATTGGGTATCTTCTAAATCTTTTGTCCAAAACGTTAAATAGCGAGCATTAACTGCCCAATAGTAAAATCTAAGGTTCGGTAGTGCCAAACCACTGTCTTTTTTTACTTAGTCTGGGATTTTTATTCTGCAATATATATGAAGAAATTTTTGAGTCAATAATTTATCAATTTCTTTAATCTCATCAGCCAATATACGTATTTCATTTTTGGTTTGTTTTTTTAATCCCGCGGAGTATGAAATAATTTGTCCACAAATATACGCCTTAAAAGCATCCCAGACTACACCATTGGATATTTCTTCGGTGGAGTTTGTTAAGAAGAAGAAAGCAATCTGATTTTTAATAAAATTAACAACATTTTGATCTTGAAGCAGAGTAGTATTAAATTGCCATTGTTTAGACCTAAACTGCTTTGAGTACACTGATTGGGACATCTTTAAACAGGCTGCCACTCACAACAACCACACCGACCTCAACACCTACACCTCATCAGTATTGGATTACATCACCTTCTGTATGAACAGTGTCACCACACAGGGGACAATACTGACACTCCCCAACCATAAGCCATGGATGAATGGCGCTGTAACTGGTCTGCTGAAGGCCCGGGATGCAGCTTTCCACTCAGGTGATGCAGAGGCCTACAGAACAGCAAGGTCCAGTCTGAGGAAGGGCATCAGGGAAGCAAAGCACCGCTACACGAAGCGTATCGAGGAGCATTTTAACAGCTCAGACTCTCGACGCGTGTGGCAGGGCATCAGAACCATCACCGGCTACAACAGCTCCACACACGCACAAAGCTCATCCCTCCCTGACGACCTGAACTGCTTTTTTGCCAGGTTTGATTGCGCCGACAGCAGTGACAACACACGGGCACAGCAGGGACCCTCACCACCGGTGCTGACTCTGAGCCCCCACGACGTGAGACGGACCCTGCAGCACATCAACCCCAACAAGGCCACCGGACCTGACGGAGTACCAGGGCGGGTTCTGAAGCACTGCGCAGGGGAGCTGACTGCGGTGCTCACGGACCTGTTTAACACCTCCCTGCTGCAGGCCTCCGTCCCCACATGCCTCAAGACAGCCACAATCATCCCTGTGCCAAAACAATCAGCCATCAGGTCCCTCAATGACTATCGGCCAGTGGCGCTGACACCGGTGGTGATGAAGTGCTTCGAACGTCTGGTACTGGGACACTTGAAGAACAGCATCCCCCCCTCCTTAGACCACCACCAATTTGCCTATAGGGCAAACAGGTCGACGGAGGACGCAGTGTCACTGGCCCTCCACTCCACCCTCACACCTTAACCAGCGGGACAGTTATGTGCGGATGCTATTCATAGATTATAGCTCCGCCTTTAACACCATCCACCCCCATAAACTAGTCACTAAGCTGGACCACCTGGGCCTCAACACACACCTGAGCAGCTGGGTCCTGAGCTTTCTCACCGGCCGACCACAGACTGTGCGCATGGGGAGGCAGGTCTCCTCCAGCATCACCCTGAACATCGGTGCGCCACAGGGCTGTGTGTTGAGCCCCTTCCTTTTCTCCCTCTACACTCTCGACTGCAAACCCACCCACGAGGCCAACACCATATTTAAGTTTGCAGATGACACCATCGTGGTAGGCAGGATCACGAGTAACAACGAGGCCGCCTACAGGACAGAGGTAGAGAACCTGGTGAGCTGGAGCCGTGAGAACAACCTGATCCTCAACGCAAAAAAAAACAAAGGAGATGATCCTGGACTTCAGGAGGAGACCGAAGACCTTCGTCCATCAGCCCATCACCATTAACGGCGAGACAGTGGAGGCTGTGCAGAACATCAGGTACCTCGGGGTCAACATCAGCCACGACCTGACCTGGACCGTCAACACCACGGCGACGGCCAAGAAAGGACTTCAAAGGCCTCACTTCCTGAGGTGCTTGAAGAGGGCACGTCTCCCACAACAGCTGCTGGTGAGCTTCTACAGGTCAGCCATTGAGTCAGTTCTTACATACTGCATCACAGTATGGTACTCTGGCTGTACCGCAGAGAACAGGAAAGCTCTCCAACGCGTCATCAAGACTGCTGAGAGGATCACTGGCACCCAGCTCCCCAGTCTGGAGGACATCTACCGGACCTGCTACATCCGGAGGGTCAGGGGCATCATTAGAGACAGCACACATCCTGGACACTGTCTCTTCACCCTCCTGCCCTCAGGAAGACGATACAGGACACTGAGCGCCCGCACGACAAGACTGAAAAACAGCTTCTACCATAGAGCTGTGACACTACTGAACTCTATCCCCCTCCCACATTGATCCCCCCCCTCTCTCTCACACACCCGCCAATACTCCTGTATGTTTATGGTTATAGTTACATTTTTTAATAGTTCTTTTTTTTAAATTGTATTTTTTATACTTATATTCCTGTGCAGCTGGAGGACTGCTCCAACAGAATTTCGTTGTCTTGTACAATGACAATAAAGATTATCTTATCTTAACTTGGAATCAGGTACTTTGATTGATAACTTAAATGGTGCATGATCAGAAATAGCAATTGCATCATACTCACATGCAGTGACCGATGAAACTAGCCGAGTATCTATTATAAAGTAGTCAATCCTAGAGTAACTATGATACACATGAGAGAAAAAAGAAAATTCTTTGTCATTTGGGTGTAGGAATCTCCAGACGTCTAACATTCCAGTCAAGTAAAAAATAATTGATAAAACTAGCCGATTTATTTGGAAGCACATGATCAGATGCAGATCTGTCCATCGAGGGTTCAAACAACAGTTGAAATCTCCACCCATTATCAAAAGATGTTCATTTAAATTAGGAAAGGATGCTGTTTAAAAAAACTCAGGGTGATCAATATTAGGTGCATAAACATTCACCATAACAACCTTTTGGTTATGAAGAACACCAGTGATCATCAAATATCTACCATATGAATCAGAAATTGTTTCATAATGAACAAACGAAATTGAGGAGTCAATAAAAATAGAGACTCCTTTCACCTTTGCCTGTGAATTTGAATGAAACTGCTGTCCTTGCCAAAACTCAAAGAATCGTGATTGTCGTCTTTCCTTACATGAGTTTCCTGAACAAAGATAATCTGAGCATTTAGTCTACGAAGAACCTTTTTTTTAAATGTTCTCTTAATGGAATGGTTCAGACCATTCACATTCCATGAAAGGAAGTTGATAACTTTATCCGTATTGTTTGTAAAAATCATGTGGAATGTAAAGGGTTAATTTCGTAGGCCATAGCAGTTCATGATACTGGAAGGAGAAGAATCTAAGGCGGAGCCAGAAGTGACGACATTTCAGACATTTTCGTAGTTCAAATTCTGCCCAGATATAAAAAACTAAACTAAAAGCAAAAGCTGACCAGTAGGCACACTAATAAAAATACAACATAGTATTCAAAAAGAAGTTCAACACTAAAACATCCCCCCACAGTGATTCCCACTGTGGGGGAAGGCACAAAGTCCAGTCCCCATCCTCTTGTCCACCCAAAGTCGGGCCTATTGAGGCCTCCACAGTCACCGCCACGGCGCCCGATATTCTCGCCGGGTGATGGTGCTCCGGCGTCGGGAGAACCCCCAGCGGCTTGGGGTGCCAGGAACGACCGCCTTCCCACCGGAGACTGCGGCTTCCAAGCCAACAGACTGCGCCAGACGGAACTCCACACACTGGCGATCTCAGCAAGAGATCCCAGGCTCCGGGATGTAACGTTCAGCGTCGCAGCTGGCCGCTCCACAGAACCGCGGCTCCACAATGTTCTTATCGGCGGTCCCAGCATACTGGAGTTCCAGCGCGGCGACCCAGGAAAGGCATCGCCCGCTCCGCAATAGCGCACCAGCGCTGCTCCGCCGCCAAAGCCGATGTTCTGCGCCGCCGCCAAAGCCGATGTTCTGGCCAGGTCCCCTCAGGGAAACGTCGCTCCAGGACCCGCTGGTAGGCCGCAAGGACAGGTCGAAGTCGCTGCTCGGAGGAAGGCAACCCCTCCGACCAGGTAGGTACTCGAAAAGCAGTTTCCCCCTTCCCCCCCGCCACCCCCCACACATTAAAAAGATTAGGCCCCCTGACTACACACTCAACGTACTAAAAATAATAAAAAAGAAGGGGAAAAAAACGGACAGCTGCAGGACAGGCAGCCGTTCATATTGTTTATCCAAGGTCAAAATACGTGCAAACTATGAAAAACAAGAACTGCTTCACTTTGTTTGTCTAAAGACAGGGGGGGAAATCCTTCGATGGACATTGTAAAAGTAGAAGAGCTAACAATGAAGATCTTAAAAGTTAATATATAATACCATTACATTAAATTAACAGTATCTTAGAGAACGTAAAAGTTATGGTTTGATACCATCATACTAAAATTCTAAAGAGTAATTAGAGAATAACTCATCCAATTAAATTGTTAATCATTTACAGAACGATATATTGTCAAAATAGGAACAATAAATTTCCAATTGTAACTTAGGCAAACCAACAATTCGCAGATTCAGTCAACGGCTTCTGTTTTCCAGATCCATATTTTTAGTCTTGTATTGTTCTAGTGCCCGAGTACTTTCGTTCATTTTCTGTTCCAGTTTTTCAATCTTCAAATCTCTTTCCTGACCCAAGGTTCATAAGTTATCAATTTGTAGGTTCAGGGGAGAACTTAAGAAACTTAGGTGCAGGAGTAGGCCATTCGGCCCTTCGAGCCTGCACCGCCATTCAATATGATCATGGCTGATCATCCAACTCAGTATCCCGTACCTGCCTTCTCTCCATACCCTCCGATCCCCTTAGCCACAAGGGCCACATCTAACTCCCTATTAAATATAGCCAATGAAATGGCCTCAACTACCTTCTGTGGCAGAGAATTCCAGAGATTCACCACTCTCTGTGTGAAAAAAGTTTTTCTCATCTCGGTTTTAAAGGATTTCCTCCTTATCCTTAAGCTGTGACCCCTTGTCCTGGACTTTCCCAACATCGGGAACAATCTTCCTGCATCTAGCCTGTCCAACCCCTTAAGAATTTTGTAAGTTTCTATAAGATCCCCCCTCAATCTTCTAAATTCTAGCGAGTACAAGCCTAGTCTATCCAGTCTTTCTTCATATGAAAGTCCTGACATCCCAGGAATCAGTCTGGTGAACCTTCTCTGTACGAGGGAGTATGGCAATAATGTCCTTCCTCAGATTTGGAGACCAAAACTGTACGCAATACTCCAGGTGTGGTCTCACCAAGACCCTGTACAACTGCAGTAGAACCTCCCTGCTCCTATACTCAAATCCTTTTGCTATGAAAGCTAACATACCATTCGCTTTCTTCACTGCCTGCTGCACCTGCATGCCTACTTTCAATGACTGGTGTACCATGACACCCAGGTCTCGCTGCATTTCCCCTTTTCCTAATCGGCCACCATTTAGATAATAGTTTGCTTTCCTGTTTTTGCCACCAAAATGGATAACCTCACATTTATCCACATTATACTGCATCTGCCAAACATTTGCCCACTCACCCAGCATATCCAAGTCACCTTGCAGTCTCCTAGCATCCTCCTCACAGCTAACACTGCCCCCCAGCTTAGTGTCATCCGCAAACTTGGAGATATTGCCTTCAATTCCCTCATCCAGATCATTAATATATATTGTAAATAGCTGGGGTCCCAGCACTGAGCCTTGCGGTATCCCACTAGTCACTGCCCGCCATTGTGAAAAGGACCCGTTTACTCCTACTCTTTGCTTCCTGTTTGCCAGCCAGTTCTCTATCCACATCAATACTGAACCCCCAATGCCATGTGCTTTAAGTTTGTATACTAATCTCTTATGTGGGACCTTGTCGAAAGCCTTCTGGAAGTCCAGATACACCACATCCACTGGTTCTCCCCTATCCACACTACTAGTTACATCCTCGAAAAATTCTATAAGATTCGTCAGACATGATTTACCTTTTGTAAATCCATGCTGACTTTGTCCAATGATTTCACCACTTTCCAAATGTGCTGCTATCCCATCTTTAATAACTGACTCTAGCAGTTTCCCCACTACCGATGTTAGACTAACTGGTCTGTAATAACAAGTAATAACAAGTAACATTGAAAGAGTGGTAAACAAGAAGTTAAAAGTTAAGGGAGCAAACAAAGGAACAACCTTACACCATGCTGCCACTAGGACAGTCCCCCAATGTGTATGTAATCATCATACCCAGTGCATATAGGCTCAAAATGGCCCTGAAATTTACCATATTACAAAAAATGTATCACGGGTGGGCTTGTAGCATCTACCCCCCCCCCCCCCCCCCCCTTCCCCCCTCCTTCCCAACCTGAGCCTCACGGACCTTAGCACCTAAAACCCATTTTCATCACTGATCCCACCATTCCACAATTTAGAAACATAGCAAATAGGTGCAGGAGGAGGCCATTCGGCCCTTCGAGCCAGCATCGCCATTCATTGCGGTCATGGCTGATCGTCCCCAATCAATAACCCGTGCCTGCCTTCTCCCCATATCCCTTGATTCCACTAGCCCCTAGAGCTCTATCTAACTCTCTCTTAAATCCATCCAGTGATTTGGCCTCCACTGCCCTTTGTGGCAGGGAATTTCACAAATTCACAACTCTCTGGATGAAAACATTTTTTCTCACTTCAGTCTTAAATGACCTCCCCTTTATTCTAAAAATGTGGCCCCTGGTTCCGGACTCGCCCAACATTGGGAACATTTTTCATGCATCTAGCTTGTCCAGCCCTTTTATAATTTTATGTTTCTATAAGATCCCCCTCATCCTTCTAAACTCCAGTGAATACAAGCCTAGTCTTTTCAATCTTTCCTCATATGACAGTCCCGTCATCCCAGGGATCAATCTCATGAACCTACGCTGCACTGCCTCAATCACAAGGATGTCCTTCCTCAAATTAGGAGACCAAAACTGTACACAATACTCCAGATGTGGTCTCACCAGAGCCCTATACAACTGCAGAAGAACCTCTTTACTCCTATACTGAAATCCTCTTGTTATGAAGGCCAACATTCCATTAGCTTTCTTCACTGCCTGCTGTGCCTGCACGCCAACTTTCAGTGACTGGTATACAAGGACGCCCAGGTCTCGGTGTACCTCCCCCTTACCTAACCTAACCCCATTGAGATAATAATCTGCCCCCTTGTTTTAGCCGCCAAAGTGGATAACCTCACATTTATCTATATTATACTGCATCTGCCACGCATCTGCCCACTCACTCAACCTGTCCAGGTCACCCTGCAACCTCCTAACATCCTCTTCACAGTTCACACTGCCACCCAGCTTTGTGTCATCCGCAAACTCGCTAGTGTTGCTCCTAATTCCCTCTTCCAAATCATTAATTAAACAGTTGCGGCCCCAACACCGAGCCTTGCGGCACTCCACTCACCACTGCCTGCCATTCTGAAAAGGACCTGTTCACGCAGTACTCCAGATGTGGTCTAACCAGAGCCCTATACAACTGCAGAAGAACTTCTCTACTCCTATACTGAAATCCTTTTGTTATGAAGGCCAACATTCCATTAGCTTTCTTTACTGCCTGCTGTACCTGCACGCCAACTTTCAACTTACATGGACACTCAATTCTCGCTGTACCTCCCCCTTACCTAACCTAACCCCATTGAGATAATAATCTGCCCCCTCACTCAACCTGTCCAGGTCACCCTGCAACCTCCTAACATTCTCTTCACAGTTCACACTGCCACCCAGCTTTGTGTCATCCGCAGACTTGATTGTGTTGCTCCAAATTCCCTCTTCCAAATCAAGTCAAGTCAAGTTTATTCGTCACATACACATACGAGATGTGCAGTGAAATGAAAAGTGGCAATGCTCGCGGAATTTGTGCAAAAACAAAAAAAAAACAAACAACCAAACAAACTACAAACAGAATGGAACAGAATCACATATTCTTTTACATATTAAATATTGTGGGCGGAAGGAAAAAGGGAAAAGAAAACAGCAATTTTTTAAAAAGCAGTAGAATGGTACAGTAAAGTTAGTCCCTGGTGAGATAGGAGTTTACAGTCCTAATGGCCTCTGGGAAGAAACTCCTTCTCAACCTCTCCGTTCTCACAGCATGACAACGGAGGCGTTTGCCTGAACGTTGCAGCTGGAACAATCCATGCAGGGGTGGAAGGGGTCTCCCATGATTTTATTGGCTCTGGAGTTGCACCTCCTGATGTATAGTTCCTGCAGGGGGGCGAGTGAAGTTCCCATAGTGCGTTCGGCCGAACGCCCTACTCTCTGCAGAGCCTTCTTGTCCTGGGCAGAGCAATTCCCAAACCAGATTAATATATTTCCGGACAAGATGCTTTCCACAGCCGCTGAGTAGAAGCACTGGAGGATCCTCTGAGACACTCTGAATTTCCTCAATTGCCCGAGGTGGTAAAGACGCTGCCTTGCCTTACTCACGAGTGCTGCAGCGTGTGATGTCCATGTCATATCCTCAGAGATGTGGACTCCCAGGTATTTGAAACAGCTCACCCTATCCACAGTATCCACAGTTATCATCAATGGTGTGTACGTCCTCAGATGATGTGCCCTCCTAAAGTCCACGATCAGCTCCTTAGTTTTTTTGATGTTCAAGAGGAGGCTGTTGTCCTGACACCAGAGTGCTAGATCAGCCACCTCCTCCCAGTAGGCCTTCTCACCGTTGTCTGAGATCAGGCCCACCACCACAGTGTCATCAGCAAACTTGATTATTGAGTTGGAGCTGAACCTAGCCGCACAGTCATGTGTGTACAGGGAGTACAATAGGGGGCAGAGGACGCAACCCTGGGGCGATCCTGTGCTCAGGGTGAGGGACTTCGATGGATTCCCTCCCATCTTGATTACCTGGGGCTTGGCGGTGAGAAAGTCCAGGGCCCAGGCACACAGGGGGGTGTTGAGCCCTAATTCCAGTAGCTTCGCCGCCAGTCTGGTGGGGACTATGGTGTTGAAGGCTGAACTGAAGTCTATGAACAGCATCCTCACGTAGCCCCCCTTCTGGATGTCAAGATGAGAGAGAGCGGTGTGCAAAACCTGGGAGACCGCATCGTCCGTGGATCTGTTCGGACGGTATGCGAATTGTAGCGGGTCCATGTTCAAGTTCAAGTTCAAGTTAGTTTATTGTCATGTGTCCCTGTATAGGACAATGAAATTCTTGCTTTGCTTAAGCACACAGAAAATAGTAGGCATTTACTACAAAACAGATAAATGTGTCCATATACCATGATATAAATATATACACACATGAATAAATAAACTGATAGTGCAAATAACAGAAAGTGGTTGGTAATAATCAGAGTTTTGTCCGAGCCAGGTTTAATAGCCTGATGGCTGAGGGGAAGTAACTATTCCTGAACCTGGTTGTTGCAGTCTTCAGGCTCCTGTACCTTCTACCGGAAGGTAGCAGGGAGATGAGTGTGTGGCCAGGATGGTGTGGGTCTTTCATGATACTGCCAGCCTTTTTGAGGCAGCGACTGCGATAAATCCCCTCGATGGAAGGAAGGTCAGAGCCGATGATGGACTGGGCAGTGTTTACTACTTTTTGTAGTCTTTTCCTTTCCAGGGCGCTCAAATTGCCGAACCAAGCCACGATGCAACCGGTCAGCATGCTCTCGACTGTGCACCTGTAGAAGTTAGAGAGAGTCTTCCTTGACAATCCGACTCTCCGTAATCTTCTCAGGAAGTAGAGGCGCTGATGTGCTTTTTTGATGATTGCATTAGTGTTCTCGGACCAGGAAAGATCTTCAGAGATGTGCACGCCCAGGAATTTGAAGCTCTTGACCCTTTCAACCATCGACCCGTTGATATAAATGGGGCTGTGGGTCCCCCTCCTACTCCTTCCAAAGTCCACAATCAGTTCCTTGGTTTTGCTGGTGTTGAGGGCCAGGTTATTGCGCTGGCACCATATGGACAGTTGCTCGATCTCTCTTCTGTACTCTGACTCATCCCCATCAGTGATACGCCCCACAATAGTGGTGTCGTCAGCGAACTTGATGATGGAGTTCGCACTGTGGTTCGCTACGCAGTCATGGGTATAGAGTGAGTACAGCAGAGGGCTGAGCACGCAGCCTTGAGGTGCTCCCGTGCTGATTGTTATTGAGGCTGACACATTTCCACCAATACGAACAGACTGTGGTCTGTGGACGAGGACGTCAAGGATCCAGTTGCAGAGGGATGCGCAGAGACCCAGTTCTGCGAGTTTGGTAACCAGTTTGGAGGGGATGATTGTGTTAAATGCCGAGCTGTAATCAATGAATAACAGCCTGACATATGAGTTTTTGTTGTCCAAGTGGTCCAGTGCGGAGTGGAGGGCCAGCGAGATCGCATCCACCGTTGATCTGTTGTGGCGGTACGCGAACTGCAGTGGGTCCAGGTTTTTGTCGATGTAGGAGTTGATTTGCTCCATGATCAACCTCTCAAAGCACTTCATCACCACCGGCGTTAGTGCCACTGGTCGATAGTCATTGAGGCACGTCACCTTACTCTTCTTGGGCACCGGTATAATTGATGCCCTTTTAAAGCAGGTGGGGACCTCAGACCTCAGAAGTGAGAGGTTGAAAATGTCCATAAAAACTCCCGCCAGTTGGTCCGCACAGGTTTTTAGAACACGGCCGGGTATACCATCAGGACCAGGTGCTTTTCGGGGGTTCACCCCTCTGAAGGATTTCCTGACATCGGCCTCTGTGACTGAGACTGAAATGCCATCGCAGCGAATGGGGGATCGGGAAGGCACATCAGTATTCTCCCTGTCAAAGCGTGCGTAAAACGCATTGAGCTCGTCAGGGAGTAATGTTACACCGGCATTCGAGCTGCCTCCTGGTTTTGCCTTGTAGGAGGTGATTGCATTCAGACCCTGCCACAGCTTGTTGCGAGGGAGGAAGGGAGGAAGGAAGGCGCAGATGTGTTTCTTCACCAGCCTCTCAAAGCATTTCATGACTACCGAGGAGAGGGCCACCGGACGGTAGTCATTCAGACAGGCTGGGGAGGCATTTTTAGGTACCGGTACAATGATGGATTTTTTGAAACAGGCAGGGACCACGGACTTGTCCAGGGAGAGATTGAATAATGTAGTGAGCACCGGAGCTAGCTGCGTAGCACAGGACTTAAGTACTCGCCCCGAGATGCCATCTGGGCCTGCAGCTTTCCTCGTGTTCATCCGTGTCAGAGCCCTCCTCACGTCGTGCTCGGACAGCGAGAATGTGTGCACATTCCTCCCTTCAGCTTCGTTAGCCAGCCCGCTGGCGGTATTATCTATAGTCGGCAGACCTAGGGTGGTGTTGCCCATCTCGAAACAAGCGTAAAAGGAGTTCAGGTCAACAGCTAGGGAGGTGCCGGCACTTGCGGATGAGGGTGGGGTGCTCCGGTAGTTGGTTACAGTCCGTAGCCCCTGCCACAGGTGTCTGGTGTCCTGCTGCTCCATCTGTGACTCCACCTTGTCCCTGTACCTCCTTTTTGCGTCCTTCACCGCCCTTCGCAGTCGGTAGGACTCTACCTTGTAGACGTCCATGTTTCCTGATGCCAGGCCCGAGTTGTAGGCAGCGGTGCGAGCATTCAAGGCAACACGAACGGACCTGTCTACCCAGGGTTTTTGATTCGGAAAGGTGTTTACCCTTACCGTGGGGACGATGTTGTCGGTTATTGTTGCGATGAAGTCCGTGACTACTTCCGCGAACTCACTGATGTCACTGGAACTTGCTTGGAACATATTCCAGTCGACATCGCTCAGTGCATCTTGCAGCATGGCCTCTGACTGGTCGAACCACCGCTTTACGTCCCTCGTCTCTACAGCTTCCCGAATCATTAATATATATGGTAAACAGTTGCGACCCCAACACCGAGCCTTGCGGCACTCCACTCACCACTGCCTGCCATTCTGAAAAGGACCCGTTCACGAATTCTCCCGGGTTTTACCGATTCAAACTCGCAGAATTTTCGTAACGAGTCCGTAGGAGGCTGTAGGAGTTCATAGATATATCGTGGCGACTCGTTATGCTAGCCGTAGGTACTCGGGGCATCAGGTAAGTTGGGACGTTTTTCCAGCCCAATGAAAAATGTCCACGAGTAAAAAAAATCAGGATGAAAAAACTTTTTTCTCTTAATTCGTGGGCGGACCATAGTAGGCCGTGAGGGTACTCGTAGATATTCATGGGTACTCGTAGCTCGGCAGCTGGACAGAGAAAAAAAGGTGAGTTAAAAAAAAAGCTTAAGTCAACATCAGCACGTGACCTCTGTCACTCCAGTTCGTGAACATATTCGTGGAAGGTCGTAGGAGTTCGTAGATTAGCAACATTTTAGGTCCTTTAAACTCGGCAGAGGTTTTGGATTAAGTTGTGGAAGTGGGACAGGCCCTTAACAGAGCCTGCTGAAATCTGTCCAGAAAAATAAGTGAAAGTGATTTCAGAAAAGGCAGTGGGGTTAATGCTAGATCACAGAAGCAGGCAAACAACTTGCCCAGCATACCTTCAGTTAGAAGACCCCCACTGAGTCAGAAAAGAACATGACTGAACAAAATAATTCAACTCAGCAGATCATAGCAGAGTAGTCAAAATTAATCCTGGATGTTATGAAGCATGCGCCAATGCAAATAACTTTCTAATCCATTGGGTTTCAAATGGTGGGGGAATCATGAATTACTCTGAGGACCTAATCAGTCTAACCAATCAAATAAAATGCCAGGCAGATTTCACACATTAATTTCGAATGAATGTTTTTGACCTTTAATTAATTAAGGAACTAGGAATTTCTAATGCCAATGTGAGTTCTAAAAGTGCTCAATTAGTACACTCCTCTCGATTCAAGAGTGCTTCATGAAAAAATATCCAGCAATTCCAACTGATTTTTTATGGGTTATTAACTATTTTGCTGCAGGCAAAAAAATGTGCATGAGTGGAATAAACTTCCCGGTCCGTTTTTGAATATAGAATCATGTGGAAAAACATGTGGACGATTTTAAATGTTTAGGAACATTTAACTATACCATGTAAATTAAAAAAATAATGATGCCTTTACAGTTGCTTGTCTCCATTGAAATGAATGGAGTTGCTGTTAATGCATTAAGTCTCAGTGATTCGGAGGTTTCCTCAACTTGTGCCAGGAAACTGCTGCAACCATTTGCCCTGCTGCTCGACCATGAGGACTCCAATATCAGAGCAATTCGGAAGCGGCTGGCAAAGAGTAGTCAGCAAGCTCAGTCCTTCGCTGGTCAGGCATTTCCATTGAGCAATCCTGAACCAAGAGCACTTCTGTAGGAAATCAGTGCAAGTTCTACATGCGTCATGGAAGAAAGCAGAGGGTGATAGTGGAAGGTTGCTTCTCTGACTGGAGGCCTGCGACTAGTGGTGTGCCTCCAGGGTTAGGTGCAGGGCTCATTACTGCTTGTCATCTACAGTATATCAACGATTTGGATGAGAGCATACATGGTGTGGCGGCACTGGGTGATGGGCCACGCACTGTACATAACCTTCGGCTCTTGGGGGGGGTCATGTGTCCCGGTGATGAGAGATAGGGGTCACAGTTTGGTCACGGGTGCCCCTGGGGAGTATTTAAGGGTTAATCGCGCGTGTACAGTGTGGCGAGTGAGGAGAGTTAGTGTAGAATAATGAACCAGTATTCGGACAAACTTCGTGTCTGCCTCATTCTTTAACAGACAACTCCGCATCCGCTACATTTGGTGACCCCGACGTACAGAATAGATATTCTGGACAAAACGGCTATCATCACCCACTTCGGGCTTTTCGAATTTGTGCCTCTGCCCTTCGACCTTAAGAACGCCGCACAGGTATTCCAACGCCTGATGGACACTGTGGGATGGGGGCTGGATTTTGTCTTCATTTATCTGGATGGCATCCTGGTGGCGAGTCATTCACGGCAGGAACATTGTGTCCACCTCTGGTTGTTATGCCAGTGCCTGAGCGACTTCGGGTTGGTATTAAACCCAGATAAGTGCCAGTTCGGCCTTCGGGCCATCGACTTCTTGGGCTGTCGTGTGACGTAGCACGGTGCGGTGCTTTTACCAGACAGGGTCGATGGCATTCGCCGGTTTCCACGGCCTTCCACAGCGTGGGGTCTGCAGGAATTTGTCGGAATGATACAGTTCTTGATGATACACCGATTTGTGCCGGCGGCGGTGAGAATACTGCAGCTGCTATTTCAACTGTTGTCAGTCAAGCGGCAGGACGTGCAGAGGACCGACATCGCCATGACAGCCTTCGAGGAGGCGAAAGAGGCATTGGCTCGGGTACACCCTTCGAGGGGGCGAAAGAGGCATTGGCTTGGTACATCCCTGGGTCGACGCCCCCGCACCACTAACTGTGGATGCCTCGGACTCTGCGGTTGGTGGTGTATTGGAACAGTTTGTAGACCGTCACTGCGGCCTCTCGCTTTTTTCAGCCGCCAAATCAACCTGGCGGAGCAAAAATACAGCACGTTCGACTGGGAACTGCTCTCTTTATACCTGGCGGTGAGGCCTATCCATTATTTCCTGGAGGGCCGGAACTTCGTCGCGTATACTGACCATAGGCCCCTCACTTTCGCCTTTGCCAAAGGTGGCCGACCCTTGGTCCGCTCGGCAGCAGCGCCACCTCACCGCTATTTCCGAGTTCACGACGGACATCCGCCACATCGCCGGGAAAAATAACCTGGTCGCTGACGCCTTGTCACGCCCGGCTGTTATGGACATTCTCGACGCATCCCCAGGAATCGATTACTCCGCTTTGGCAGCGGCACAGCTAGCAGACGAGGAGATGAGGGCGTACCGAACTGCCATCACAGGGCTGGTGCTCGAGGACGTGCCTTTGGGTTCCGCTGGCAATACCGTCCTGGGTGACGTCTCCGCGACCTATTGTTCCGGCGGCCTGACAGCATCGGGTTTTCACAGTGTCCCTGGGGAGTATTTAAGGGTTAATCGCGTGCTCACAGTGTGGTGAGTGAGGAGAGTTAGTGTAGAATAAAGAACCAGTATTTCGGACAAACTTCGTGTCTGCCTCGTTCTTTAACAGTCAACTCTGCGTCCACTACAATGGCATGATTAGAAAGTTTGCTGATGATACAGAAATGGGTGGTTTGCAGATAGAGATGATGGTTGTGAATAATTGCAGCAGGATCTTGATTGATTGGCCAGGTGGGCTTGGGAATGGTTGATACAATTTAATACAGAGGTGAGGTATTGCCTTTTGGGAAGTCTAACATGGGCAGGACCCACACCGTGAATGGTAGCGCTATGGGGAGTTTTGTAGAGCAGAGGGATCTAGGAGTGCAGGTGCATGGTAGATAGGGTGGTCACAAAGGCCGTTGGCCAGTCAGATTATTGAGTATAGAAGTTGGGAGGTCATGTTGCAGTTGTATAAGACATTGGTGAGGTCGCAATTTAGGTATCATGTTCAATTGTGGGCACCGTGTTATAGGAAATATGTTGTCATGCTGGAATGGGTACAGAGAAGATTTACATGGATGTTGCCAGGACGAGAGGGTCTGAGCTATAGGGAGAGGTTGAGGAGTCTAGGACTCTATCCTTGGAGCGCAGGAGGATGAGGTGTATAAAACCTTGAGAGGAATAGATTGGGTAGATGCACAGAGTCTCTTGCCCAGAGTAGGTGAATTGAGGACAAGAGGACATAGGTTTAAAATGAAGGGGAAAAGATTTAATAGGAATCTGAGAGGTAACTTTTTTCACATAAAGTGGTGGGTGTATGGAACAAACTGCCAGAGGAGGTAGTTGAGGCAGAGACTATCCCAACATTTAAGAAACAGTTAGACAGGTACATGGATAGGACAGGTTTGGAGGGATATGGGCCAGGTGGGACTAGTGTAGCTGGGACATGTTGGCCGATGTGGGAAAGTTGGGCTGATGGACCTGTTTCCACACTGTATCACTCTCTATGACTATGCAAATAGTAGCATTTTCCCCACAAATTCCAAGGTATTTTCATCAAATCACTCGTTATTAACCTTTAAATTAGGTGCATTTCTTTGCTTTCAAACTTTAGTTGAGTTTAGGTATACAGAGTGGAAACAAGCCCTTCGGCCCACCGAGTACGTGCCAACCAGCGATCCCCGCCCACTAACACTACCCTACACACTAGGGACGATTTACAATCTGTACCGAAGCCAATTAACCTACAAACCTGTATGTCTTTGGAGTGTGGAACAAAACCGGAGCGCCCGAGGAAAACCCACACAGGTCACGGGGAGAACGTAAACATTCCATACAGACAGCACCCATGGTCAGGATTGAACCCAGGCCCCTTGCGCTGTACGACAGCAACTCTACTGCTGAGCCACCATGCCGCTTTCTGTCAAACAGAATAAATTAATTGAAGCAAACTTCTTCCTGTCAGATATAAAGAGCTTTTGAAACTTTTAAAGCAAAATTAAAATGCTGGAAAAAATAATTATACTTGTATAGAAACTAATTTTTAAAAACATCAAAATGTTTATATCACTACAATTCCTTAAATTATAAGCAGAAATATGTGGACTGGATGATGACAATTTATTCACTAACTCTGCTGCATTTTATTTTTTCTGGTGTCAGTGTCAAGATAAAATGATTTAAAACTTTGGATACTATCTTAGAATATATCTTATTCTTTTCCTTCTGTAAATGTAGTTTGGAAAGTCTATAACCTAATTAGCAATATCCACACTTCACTCATCAGTAAAGAGTCCTGGATGATGTAGACCCCAGGCATCTCCCAAGACACCAATGAAACCAGTCTTTAATTGACATAAGAGGAGGCACATTTACATAATGTAGAATAGATCACTTTCCCACTTCTGCTTCACACAGAGGAACTAACTAGAATAAAAATGTATATGATAGAGTCATATACCTTGGAAACTGGCCCTTCGGTCCAACATGACCTCGCTAACCAAGGCCCTATCTACACTAGTCCCACCAGCTCACATTTGGTTCATATCCTTGAAAACTTTTCCTATCCACGTTCCTGCCCAAATGTCCATTAAATGTTGTGATAGTACCTGCCTCAACCACTTCCCCAGGCAGCTCATTCCATATACCCACCATCCTTTGTGTGTTGTTGCCCCTCTGGTGTCTATTAAATCTTTCCACTCTCATCTTAAACCACCCACTTATATAATATGAAGTCTTTGTAAAGTCCCAGTTCAACTAATTCCAAGCTCTTCTAGCCAGTTTTCCATGTTTCATACAATAAACACTTCAACCTTTGCAATCCTTGTTGCCCATTTTTGATTCTCCGTCAAGTTACATTCAGCCTAAACCATGTTTTTTTCTTTCAGCTCCTTCACATTTAAAATGTTTGCTGTTTGAATGCCTCATACCCGACAATCTAACCCTATCATCCCTATAATCACTGCCCCCTCACACACCACACTTCTAATGTCATATTTCTGTCCATTACCCCATTATAAATTATGTCACAAATTAATTCACATATCAGGTAACATATGTACAATGTTGCAAGTTAAGCAACTTAATATGATTTGTAAGAAGTAAAATAAAGATAAATAAAGATAAGAGTGAAATAACCAGAGGAAAAAGTGAGAATAATAGGAGAGAAGTTGTGAAGAAAGCAAGGGAAGGAAATCAGGGCAGGTGCTCCACATCATCTCATTGCCTTTGTATCCATTTTTGAATGGAAGCAAACACAGAGCAGACAACAACAGAGTCAATCATGTACTTATGATCTGCGGTCAAGATCACCAGAATTTAATGAAGCGAGTTTAATGGTTGAAGTCATCTCCCACCTTCCATATGTCATTTAGTGATTCACTATTTCATATAGTGATAAGAAATCACAAACAGACAAATCACAAATTATTCCAGCGATCAAAAATTACAATAACAAAGCTTCACTCTTTTTGCAATTTGACTCCATTTGGTGTTAAACATATTATGAATCAATTTTAAAATTTGAGATACACCTGTACAAAGGATAGGATTAATCGAAGTAGTCATTCAAATCTGTTACAATAATAGTCTGTGCCAAGACTTGAATGTTACCTTCACATTCAGATGCAGTTACATCCTAAATTAGTCTTTGCAGGAATACAACACAACATAGTGAAACATTTTAGCTGCATGCCTCCAGTACAATAGGTTTGCAATAATCCTTGCCAGTCAAGTTCTTACGTTAACAGAAAAATATTATGGATGACTGGTAAAGAGGGCAGTAAACCGAGAAACAATCATACAAAAGAGATGTGTGTACATATTGTTGTGGATTACTTTGTCTTTAAGCACAGTGATTGAAAATTCCTTAATATATAAAGAAAGAAATAGCATAAATGAACAACAGAAGCAAACTCTTTGTTTGTAATTATTGTTTTTATATAACATGAACAAACAGGCACATTCTAAGTGACTGGTGTAGATTTGAATATAGATTTGCAGTTGTGTATTTTTTTCCTCCAGTGTTGCTTTCGTTTGTGACAGCTGCTAAATTAAATTCCAGCACTGGACCCTTGTACGTGAATACTTGGCCAATAAACGTATTCTTATTCTTCTTATTCTCCTTCAATTATTTCATGTAAATGGTATAGAATAAAAGATAGAATCAAACAATCCTACCTCATATTCTTGGACTTCAACCAACAGCTATGCTGCAGTTATTCTGGATTAATAAGGAAAGAAATTATGAAATATGAAGGAAAATAGTGTTTGCATCAGTTTGTTTCATTGTATAAACAAATGCAATATTTCTGTGTTGGCTTTATACTGTTGCAACACATTTAAACAGGACCATTCCAGGCACATTTTCATATAGGAACGGCTTTATTGCCATAGGAACAGAATATCCGCATATTACCATAGGAATGGAATATCCGCAATACTCTGAAATTGGAGTTCAAAGTGTGGACTGAGCACAGACATCTATGTGCGGAATGTCAGTGATAAATTCCTTTAATGTGGGCTGAATTCAGCCTGTCTTAGGATGCATGTCCTGAGCTTTCCTCACAACACTGCTCACCCAGTTTGGATGCACAAATCCAACGAAACATGCCACCCAATCCTGAAAACAAGTTGCACAATGTTAGAAGGCTCTAGTGTGATATGGTCACAGCCGCCTTACCCCTAAAGCCCTACCTTTGATGTGAATGATATGAAACAAGACTTGGGCGAGTTCTTCAATTCCTATCAACGACTGCAATGACTTGTAATATCTCTGGTACAGACATTGAAAAAATATTGTTTAAATGTTTTTTGAAACGTCATTAAAGTATATTAATATGTTAATTGAAATTTAAAAATAAAACATATACACTTTTTATTTTTTTATCTGCATGTCACCAGTGTTAGCAAGTGTAGGATCAGTGATGCAAGTTATGCTGGGAAATCTTGCATGAACTCCAGGCAGCACAGCAAAATGACAGATATACTTACAACGGCAACAATACACAAAATGCTGGAGTAACTCAGCATGTCAGGAATTATCTGTGGAGTGAATGAACAGATGATGTTTTGCGTCTGTACCCTTCTTCACACTCAAGTAGTGTACCGACCCAAAATGTCATCTGTCCGTGGCCTCCAAAGCTGCTGCCAGCATCGCTGGGTTACTCCAGCACTTTGTGTCTTTTTTTGTAAACCAGCATCCGCAGTTCCTCGCTCCTACCTCTACAGATGTGCCTGACTCGCCGAGTTCCTCCAGCACTGCGTTTTGCTCAAGATTCCAACAGTTCAATGGATGTCATGGACTTTAGCAAAGCCACTGATAATGTCTCACAAGGGAGACTGGTGCAAGGGCAAGAGGCTATGAAATCCAAGGCAATTTGGAATCAAAATTGAGTGGATGATATGGCAGAAGGTGATGGTGGTGGGTTGCTTTTGTGATTGAACCTTGTGATCAGTGGTGTATCGCTGGGACCCTTGCTATTCTTTGTACGTATTGATGATCAACTTTAAAGGAGCTGTGCAGGGCCACTATTTTTTACACAAAGTAGTGGGTGCCTGGAATAAGATGGCTGGGGTGGGGGTGGAAGCAGATACGAAAGTGTGAATAAAGAGGCTTTTGTATATGGGCTTGGATGTGTAGGAAACGAGGAGATTTAGATCATGTGCAGGCAGAGCAGATTATTTAGGCATTATGTTCAGCGTAGACATTATGTGCTAAAGGGAGAAACAAAATGCTGGAGAAACTCAGCGGGTGAGGCAGCATCTATGGAGAGAAGGAACTGGCAACGTTTTGGGTCGAGACCCTTCTTCAGACTGATGTCAGGGGAGGGACAAAGATAGAATATAGGCGGAGACAGTGAGACTAGTGGGAGAACTGGGAAGGGGGAGGGGATGGAGAAGGAAAGCAAGGGCTATTGAAAGTTAGAGAAGTCAATGTTCATACTGCTGGGGTGTAAACTACCCAAGTGAAATATGAGGTGCTGTTCCTTCAATTTGCGCTGGGCCTCACTCTGACAATGGAGGAGGCCCAGGACAGAAAGGTCAGATTGGTAATGGGAGGGGGAGTTGAAGTGCTGAGCCACCGGGAGATCAGAAAGGTCAAGACGAACCGACCGGAGGTGTTCAGCGAAACGATCGCCGAGCCTGCGCTTAGTCTCGCCGATGTAGAGAAGTTGACACCTGGAACAGCGGATACAGTAGATGAGGTTGGAGGAGGTGCGAGTGAACCTCTAACTCGCCTGGAAAGACTGTTTGGGTCCTTGGATGGAGTCGAGGGGGGAGGTAAAGGGACAGGTGTTGCATCTCCTATGGTTGCATGGAGAAGTACCCGGGGAGGGGGTGGTTTGGGTGGGAAGTGACGAGTTGACCAGGGAGTTTTGGAGGGAACGGTCTCTGCGGAAAGCAGAAAGGGGTAGAGATGGGAAGATATGGCCAGTAGTGGGATCCCATTGGAGGTGGCGAAAATGTTGGACGATTATATGCTGTATGCGCCAGCTGATGGGGTGGGAGGTGAGGACAAGGGGGACTCTGTCCTTGTTAAGGGGCTGTCCCACTTGGGCGACCTAATTAGCGAGTTTAGAAGAGTTTAGGAGAGTTTGATAAAAAATGTTATATTGTGACCTCCTTCGACTATATTGAAGACCAGCTTCGACTAGCTATGACCAGCTACAACTAACTTCGAGAAAATTGGACACCGAATAGTGGAGAGTGACGACGACCTCCTTCGATCTCCATCAACCTCCCTTCGACTATGATGTAGACTATCTACGACTACCTTTGACTACCTTCGACTACCCTCGATTACCTACGACTAACATGCCGACCTACTACGACCTATTACGACAAAACCTACGAGTAAAAAAAGTATCGATTTTTTCCATGGCGACCTTTTTTTACTCACGAGCATTTTTCAACATGTTGAAAAATACGGCGCGACCTAGCTGAGGCCTTGAGTACACGGGGACTACTCTCAAGCATGAAGGAGAGTTATAAATGCCTCCTATGACCTCGTGTCGACCATGCTGCGAGTATGAGTCGAGGGCAAACTCGACAGAACTCGCGGATTAGGTCGCCCAAGTGGGACAGCCCCTTTACGAATAGGGGGGAGGGGGAGTAAGAGCGAAGCTGCAGGATATCGTGGAGACCGTAGTGAGAGCCTCATTTATAATGGGAGACAGGAATCCCCATTCCCTGAAGAACGAGGACATTTTAGCGAGTCGAGAAGGTCGAGTAAAGTAAAATTCTTTATTTTTAACGATAATAAAGGATTAAATCGAGCGATTTTATGCAGCCAAAATAACGAAGCTCCTTCGAACAGGGTGGAGCTTGAATGAATGCTTTACCAGAAGCCTGTGAAAACGCTCCCGTGATCACATGACCGCGCCAGCCAATAGCGAGAGTTTGTCATTCCCAAGGCCACCACTAAGTGCCGCTACAAGACCCCCCCCAGAACCCGAGGAACGGAACCGAGCGGGAGGCCGGACACGGCGACCGGACCGCATGGAAAGAAGGGACGGGACGGGCGATACAGGGGAGGGGGGGGGGGGGGGGGGAAACAGAGCCAGGGAACAGAAACGGTGCAGGAGAAACAGGAGCAATGGGTGAAGGGGAGACAGTCACAACAGATGCCACCGGGATAACCAGCAGACGGCCCCTACGCCGGAGTTGAGCAACCACCACCGGGCTGTCGACATTCAGGTGGGCAGGCTTAAGGCGAGCGATCGAGACGATCTCCTCCTTGCCCCCACCATCCAACAGGAAAGTTGCGATGTCGGGGCGAAACACCCGTAAAGGACCCTCGTAAATCCACTGCAGCGGAGACCGGTGCGAATCACTGTGGAGGAATACAAACAGGCAGTTCTTAAGGTTCGGCGTCACACACACTGGGGCTGTCTCATGCCGTGTGGTAGGAACAGGAGCCAGGCCGCTCACTTTCTCCCGGAGACTCACCAATATGGCCGAGGCAGGTTCTGGCTGTCCCTGAGCCGCAGGAAGGAAATCCCCGGAAACCCGCAATGGAGAGCCATACACCAGCTCAGCGGACGATGTGGCCAGGTCCGCTTTAGGGGCCGTACGAATGTCTAACAACACCCAAGGCAACTGGTCGAACAACGTCCGGACCAGTGAGCGATGGCTTTAGCGCCAATTTCAGGTGCAGGTGGAAACGTTCCACTAACCCGTTGGCCTGAGCGTGATAGGCGGTGGTGTGATGCAACTGTGCCCCGTACAGCTGCGCCAGAGCTGCCCACAACACGGAAGTAAACTGAGCCCCCCGGTCGGTGGAAATGTCTGCAGGCACCACCCAAACGGGCAATCCAATGGGCTGCGAGAGCCCGAGAACAAGACGCGGCGGAGGTGTCCGACAGCGGTATAGCCTCAGGCCATTTTATAAAATGATCCACAACGGTGAGGAGATACGTGGACACACCAAATCCACGTGGATGTGCTGGAAACAGCCTGAGGGAACTGGAGCCCGCACATGACGCCGGATTTTTGACGTCTGGCAGGGGATGCAGGCTCTGGCCCAAGCTGCGACCTGTTTGCGGAGGCCCTGCCAGACGAATTTGCCGCTACAAACGCAGAAGTCGCCCGGATTAGAAATTGAATTATACATAGTGCTATATGTATGTGGAAACAATTAAAACCCACTCTAAAATTGGGTGATTTATTGCTTTTTCTCCCGATTGCAAATAACCCTTCTTTTAAACCGTCTGTTTTAGATAGAGGATTTGTTCAATCGAAAACCCATGGAATTAAAATGGTGGGAGAGCTTTATCAAAAAGGCATTTTTCTCTCATTTCAGGAACTGCAGCAGAAATACGAGTTACACGCTAATAATTTTTTTATATATTTGCAACTTAGAGACTATGTAAAACTACACATGCAAGACTATAGATTTAGGGGTTCAGAAACCCTTGATGAATGTTTAAATAGACATCCAAATACAAATAAATTAATATCTTATATCTATAATATCCTCTTAGATACTGAGGTTCCGTCTTCAGAATCATACAGCCGAGCATGGGAGGACAAGTTGGCGCAGCCCATAATAAAAGACACATGGGATGAAAGCTTACAATATATAAATCACTGTTCGTTAAATGCTAGACACTCCTTGATACAATTTAAAATCTATATTACTAAAGGACCGCTTTTGGCCCACTGTGCTGCGATTTTCGAGAGAATGCCGCCACCTACGACCATCATTTTTGGCCACCTCGCTCAGAGCCCCCCTCCGCCTTCCATGACTGGAGGATTTTTCCCATGAATGAACAATCGGAGCGACATTAATGTTTTTATAAAATTCACCATTCTCTCTGCTGCCCCCGGTGGCGGCAGGGGGAGGGACTATAAAACCCGGAAGTGTAGTCCCTCACACAGTCTCTGCCAGACCACGGAAGTGAGAGAGTCACGGCTCTCTGAGCTGCGAATAACACTGAACGCACGTCTACTCCACGGTGAGTTCCCTCGATGCGGCTGTAAAGTGGCTGCTGCCCAATTGTTTGCCTCGCCTTTTTTAAAAGTTTGTGTTCACAACATGAATTTTGGTTGTCAGGCGGCTGCTGCCCAATTGTTTGCCTCGCCTTTTTAAAAAGTTTGTGTTCACAAAATGAATTTTGGTTGTCAGGTGGCTGCTGCCCAATTGTTTGCCTCACCTTTTTTTTTAAAGTTTGTGTTCACAAAATGAATGTTGGTTGTCAGGTGGCTGCTGCCCAATTGTTTGCCTCGCCTTTTAAAAAAGTTTGTGTTCACAAAATGAATTTGGGTTGTCGGGTGGCTGCTGCCCAATTGTTTGCCTCGCTTCTACAACAACACTATCACATTGCTGTCCCGCCGATAGATTTCTCCAGTCTCTCCGTCCACATTGTTTGCTTATTCTGTATTTTTTATTTCTATGTTGTACTATTACTACGGACTGACACTAAACTGCATTTCGTTGTACCCATACTTGTATCTGTGCAATGACAATAAAGTTGAATTGAATTCAATTGAATTGAATTGAATTAAAAAGTTTAAAAAATTTGTGTTCACATAATGAATTTTGGTTGTCATGTGGCTGCAGCCAAATTGTTTGCCTTGGCTTGGCTTTTAAAATCGTTGCAACAGTTGGCTGCCAGCCCAATAATCCATTCGGCCCACAATGTCTATACTAGCCCTCTGGAAACCAGTACCTTCGGCCCGCAACATCCATACTAGCTCAACAGGAAGCCCCCACTAGCGAGCAATATTGGAATTGGTGGAGACGTGGAATATTGCGTTGTGGGACCCATTGGGTCCCAGCATCAAACAGGAGGGCTGATCCCCCAACGCAATATTCCCCCTTTCCACAAATTCCAATATTGGTGGCCACTGAGGGAGGGGGGGGGGGGGATTTCTGGAATGCTAGTATGGGTGTTGTGGGCTGAAGGGACTGGTTTCCAGAAGGCTAGTATGGACATTGTGGGCCGAATGGATTCTTGGCTGGAGGCTCAGTCACTCAAGCCCATTGTGCTGGGAGCTCACTCACTCACGGCTGGTGGGCTGGCAGTTGACTCACGGCTATTCCTTGAAATCCCATTTCAGGCAGGGTGCAAGGCCACCAAATTCAAGTGCAGTTTCTTACCTCTTCAAGCAGGGTGCAAGGCCACCAAATTCAAGTGCAGCTTCATACCATTTCAAGCAGGGTTCAAGGCCACATAAGACAGTGAGTCGTAATCGCTCCCACCTCCATCTTGCAGAGACTGAGCCACGTCCACTCTTCTGGGTTTTATAGTCCCTCCCCCTTCCAACCAGAAGGGGCGTGGCCTTCATGTCGTGATTGACAGGAGAGAGAATCTCAACATTTTTGAAACACTAATAACTCTTTTATTTTTCATTGATGGGAAAAATTCCTCGGCACCTGGTGAGCGGAGGGGGCTCTGAGTAAGATGGCCAGAAATCACAGCCGGACGTGTTAGTGTTTTTTCTAAAATCAAAATAAAACGCAAACAGGAAGTGGACAAGATTAGACTTTTAATTATATAGAAGGCAAGGCAACGTTAAGAAGGCAAGACAACTTTAATTAGGCAAGACAACTTTAATTAGGCAAGGCAACTTTAATTAGGCAAGGCAACTTTAATTAGGCAAGGCAACTTTAATTAGGCAAGGCAACTTTAGCATTTCAAAACCAAAGGCAACACAGCTTTAGCATTTGCAAACCAAAGGCAATACAGCTTTAGCATTTCAAAACCAAAGGCAACACAGCTTTAGCATTTCCAAATCAAAGGCAACACAGATTTAGCATTTCCAAACCAAAGGCAACACAGCTTTAGCATTTCCAAACCAAAGGCAACACAGCTTTAGCATTTCCAAACCAAAGGCAACACAGCGTAAGCGTTTCCAAACCAAAGGCAACACAGCTTTAGCATTTCCAAACCAAAGGCAGCACAGCTTTAGCATTTCCAAACCAAAGGCAACACAGCGTAAGCGTTTCCAAACCAAAGGCAACACAGCTTTAGCATTTCCAAACCAAAAGCAACACAGCTTTCGCATTTCCAAACTATATTTTCAAACCACATAAAAGGCACTGACAGGTTAGTAAAACCACTCACAGTTTAGTAGACATGTGTTCAGTGTTATTCACAGCTCAGACTGAGAGATGTGACCCTCTCGCTCCCACATCTTGCTGAGACTGACTGAGGCACTCAACACTTCCAGGTTTTATAGTCCCTCCGGAAGGGGCGTGGCCTTCAGGAGAGAGAAGCTCAACATTTTTAAATCACTAATAACTCTTTTATTTTTCATAGATGGGAAAATCCTCTTGTCCTGCGCAGCGGAGGGGGACTCTGAGTAAGATGGCCAAAAATCACAGCCGTAAGTGGCAGCGTTTTTTCTAAAATCAATATGCAGAACAGGAAGTGGTCATGATCAGACTTTTAGTAATATAGATTTATATTTCTATGATTCTACTGGGAATCTGGGGCTCATCAAAATTGTTCCTAATTGGGCCCCGCACCTCCTAAGGCCGGCCCTGCTTATACCTAACCTGTCCAAAGAAGGGTCTCGACATGCAACGTCACCCATTCCTTCTCTCCAGAGACGCTGCCTGTCCCACTGAGTTATTCCAGCTTTTTGTGTCTATCTTTGGTTTAAACCAGCATCTACAGTTCCTTCTTACACAACTGCTAAAGTTTGTTAATGACTGATCTGTGAGCTGCTGAACACTTCCGGCTTCCGTTTCTGTGCTAACTCTTTGCATGTTTTCTATTCTATGTTAACAAATTTAACCAACATACTTTAGTAAGTTTTGAACACACAATGTAGCACTGCAATATACAAGGGTAAACTCTTCTCAAAGCATTTGAATTAATGGCAAAATATATGTTCACCCAAACGTACTTTGGTTTGATATCATTAATGTCAATTAAATTAAAAACAGACAAATAAATATAATTCTGAAAGTATAACAAAAATCTTCAAAACATCCCTTTAAAATTACTATCTTCTCAATTAACTGTTTGGATAAAGATATATATAATTAACTGGTCACCAACAATCCAGTTGCTTAATTTCTTGTTTACAATACATTAAAGTAAAATTACATGAATCCAAGGCAAATTAATTATTTTCTTTCATAAAACCAGCTTAATTTAAACTGTCAATGGTTTCATGTTCACTTTCTCTCTCTTCAACGTACATTGAAATGCTTTAATCTATCTAAAGATAAACAAATCCAAGTCATAATTTGTTCCAAATATTGAAAATTTGTATATTAAATTCTTCTTCTTTCAGCAGCAGAAATATGTATTGGCTAAGTTAAAGTAATTAAATCTCACAATTAGTTCATGGAACAAGAAAGGAGAAGAATTGCGAGTTGGCCAACAAAAGCAATTTTAGCATATTCAAATTAAAACAAGTGTTAATGTGATGCATGAATTTAGAAAGCCAAGTTTAAAACATGTTTCATAAATGGGCAGGATTAACAAATTAACTTGAAAATATTAAATACATTTCAACAGCGGAGAAAATGAACAATCAGCTCAGGATCTAGGCATTTCTAGCAAAGCCAGCACTCACTGGCCACTTTAATTATCCTCAAGAAGATAGCAGAAAGATATATTTTCAAATGCCAAGGTCCTTCCAATCAAAGATCATAGACCGCTCTATGATCTTTGCTTCCAATAAGGTATCGTATTCTCAAGTGTTGTTGGGTAAAGTGTTGCAGAATTTAAAGCCAGTTGTATATTTCCAACAGAGCGATGTGGTGGTTATCCCCAACCTGGTGGTAGCAGGTTCAGGAGATTCTGTCAGAGAATCCAAGGGTGTATTTTACAGATGATACACTTGCACCAGTGTTGAACGGAATGAATGTTTAGAATGGTTGATGGGGTATCAGCCAAAATGGTTGCTTTGTCTTGGATATATTGGATTCTGGGGAATTGTCAGCGCTCAACTCATCCAAGGAAGTGGAAAGTGTTCCAGTGCGCTCCTGACTTGTGCTTTGCAAACAGTGGAAAGGCCTTGGAGGAGAGTCACGCAGTAAGATACTCAGCCACCAACATACCCTTGTGGCTAGGGTATTTTTGCAGATCAGAAATACGAGGAACAAGGATATATTCTTGAGATGAGAATGGAAAGTAAAAGATTTTAGGAGACTCATTGGGCACAACAGATGATTATTGTATTAGTATTATGTAGCCATTATATTATTGTGTGTACAGTACACTGTGGATTTAAAAACCTGAAAACATTTCTGTACAAGAGAGTTAAGTATGTTAGGGGGAAAAGGCTAACTAGAAAGAGAATAGAGCCCCACGGGACAGAAAGTATCATCTATGTACGGAGCCTCAGAATATGGACATGATCCTCAATGAATATTTCTGCTATTTTTATCAAGGGGAAAGGTATGAAGGTAAGAGAATTTGGGGAATAATGGAGACCCTTTGAGGACAATCCGTATTACAGTTGAGGAGATGCCTGATGACTTAAAATATCGAAGATAGACACAAAAAGTTGGAGTTATTCAAGGGGACAGGCAGCATCTTGTGAGAGAAGGAATGGGTGACGATTCGGTTTGAGACCCTTCTTCAGACTAGTTAGGGATAAGGGAAATGAGAGGGTACACAAAATTGCTGGGGAAACTCAGCGGGTGCAGCAGCATCTATGGAGCGAAGGAAATAGGTGACGTTTCGGGCCGAAACCCTTCTTCAGACTGATGGGGGGTGGGGGGGGGGAGAAGGAAGGAAAAGGAGGAGGAGCCCGAGGGCGGGCAGATGGGAGGGTGGGAGGAGACAGCTAGAGGGTTAAGGAAGGGGAGGAGACAGCAAGGGCTAGCAAAATCTCCTCCCCTTCCTTAACCCTCTAGCTGTCTCCTCCCACCCTCCCATCCGCCCGCCCTCGGGCTCCTCCTCCTCCTCCCCTTTTCCTTCCTTCTCCCCCTCCCCCACCCCCCATCAGTCTGAAGAAGGGTTTCGGCCCGAAACGTCGCCTATTTCCTTGGCTCCATAGATGCTGCTGCACCCACTGAGTTTCCCCAGCAATTTTGTGTACCTTCGATTTCCAGCATCTGCAGTTCCTTTTTGAACAGGGAAATGAGAGATATAGATGATGATGTAGAGAGATAAAGAACAAAGAATGAAAGATATGCAAAAAAGTAACAATGATGAAGAAAACAGGCCATTATTAGCTGTTTCTTGGGTGAAAATGACAAGCTAGTGCGACTTGGGTTGGGGAATGATAGAGAGAGAGGGAATGCCGAGGTTACCTGAAGTTAGATAAATTAATATTCATACCACTGGGCTGTAAACTGCCTAAAAGGATAGTGACTGATGTTAATTATGTCTCATCAACCTCATGCATCAATGAAAACATTGGCAGGAGTAACTTTCAAACATCCTGTGTAAAGATGGCACTACCACTATGCTAAGCAGAAGAGAGGAGGACAGATCTGCTGAAAACAGACACACAATCATTCAGGACAGGTGCTGCACTTTGGGAGGTCAAATGTAAGGGGAATTATTGAAGAATTATAAGTAGCATCGATATACAGAAGGATCTTAGGGGTGCAAGTCCATAGATCCCTGAAAGTAGCAACACTATTGGATAGGGTGGTAAAGAAGGCCAAATGCATACTTGGGGTGTTGAGCATAAAAGATGGAAGACATGCTGCCTTTGGTTACACCATATCGGAGTATTGTGTGCATTTCTGGTCACCACATTACAGGAAGGATGTGGAGGTTTTGGAGATGGTGCAGAAGAGGTTCACCAGGATATTGTTGGCTGGATTCAAGAGCATTACCTACAAGGAGAGAATAGATAAATGTTGATTAATTTTTCTGCACCATTGGAGACTGAGGGTGATCTGGTGGAAGTACATAAAATTATAAGAGGCATAGACTGGGCAAATAGTAAGAGGCTTAATCTCATGGGGACATTTTAAATAATAGAGGGCATACTGTATGTTTAAAATAGCATGATTTGTTAGTTTGCAGATTACACCAAAATTGGTGGCATAGTGGTCAGTGAAGAAAGTTGTCTAAAGTTATAACAGGATCTAGATCAAAGGAGGGAAAGTATGCAAAACATTAGCAGATGGAATTGAACTTGCACGAGTGTGAAGTGATGCTTTTTGGTAAGATAGGCCCAGGGTAAGATATACAGTGAATCATAGGGGCCGAGGAAATGTTGTAGAACAGAGAGACCTAGGGGTGCAAATACATAGCTCCCTGAAAATGGCAACACTGGTAGACAGGGTAATGAAGAAGACATGCAGCATGCTTCCCTTCACTGGCAGGTAATGAATGCAAGAGTTGAGATGGAGACACAAGAAACTGCAGATGCTAGAATCTTCAAGTGAGTTTATTGTCATGTGTCCCTGTTTAGGACAATGAAATTCTTGCTTTGCTTAAGCACACAGAAAATAGTAGGCATTTACTACAAAACAGATAAATGTGTCCATATACCATGATATAAATATATACACACATGAATAAGTAGGGGCCGAGGAAAAGTAAATCTTAAGTAAAACAAAGTGCTGGGAGAACCAAGCGGGTCATGCAGCATCTGTGGAGGGAATGGACATGAGGTGAAATGTCACGTTCTATCTGCACAAGGCATCAGAGAGACTGCACTTGGAGTAATGCGTGCAGTTCTACCTGCCATTATATCAGAAGGATGTGATCGTACAAGTTTATTACGTAGAGAACGTACAAGTTTATTACAAAGACGTGGGCTTGAGAAACAAGGAGAAACTGAATATAATTGGGACTGCCGTGGGGTGACTTTAATGAGGTTTATAAAATCACTAGACTAAGTGGGACCCGTTGGGTCCCAGCATCACACGGGAGGGCTGGTCACCAACGCAATATTCCACCTCTCCACCAATTCCAATATTGCTCGCCAGTGGGGGGGGGGGGGGGCTAGTATAGACATTGTGGGCCGAATGGATTCTTGGGCTGGCAGCGAACTGTTGCAATGATTTTAAAAGCCAAGCCAAGGCAATCAATTTGGCAGTGGCCACCTGACAACCAAAATTCATTTTGTGAACACAAACTTTTTTTAAAAGGCGAGGCAAACAATTGGGCAGCAGCCACCTGACAACAAAAATTCATTTTGTGAACACAAACTTTAAATAAAAAGGCAAACAATTTGGCAGCAGCCACATCTGGGGACTCACCGTGGAGTACGCGTGCGTTCAGTGTTATTCACAGCTCAGACAGCCATGATCCTCTCGCTTCCTGGGTCTGGCAGAGACTGAGTAAGGCACGACACTTCTGGGTTTTATAGTCCCTCCCCCTCCCCCCTGCCGCCAGCGGGGGCAGCAGAGAGAATGGGGATTTTTTTTTAAACATTAATATCTCTCTGATTTGTCATCGATGGGAAAAATCCTCTGGTCCCAGATGGCGGAGGGGGGCTCTGAGCGAGGTGGCCAAAAATGACGGCCGTAGGTGGCGGCGTTCTCTCGGAAATCGCATCACATTGGGCCAAAAGCGGTCAAGCTCAGACTTTTAGTAATATAGATGGAGGGCATAGATAAAATTAGTTTATTATTCCTATAGTATTTATTATTGTCACATGGACCGACGTACAATGAAATGCTTTTGTCGTGTGATAACCAGTCAGAGGAAAGACAATACATCTGCTGGAGGAGCTCAATGGGGGCAAGCAGCATCTGTGGATAGAAAGGATTGATTGTTTTTTTGAGTTGAAACCCTACATCAGGACTGAGAGGGAAGAGGGAAAATAGCTAGAGAGAAGAGGGTGATCCAGCATGAAAAGTGACCTAAATAATAAACAAAGGAATATTATTTGTCATGGAGCCAATCAAGAAAGAAAGTGAGAAAGTTCTCTTTAACTTAAAGAACAAAGCCATGAATGTTAAGATGTGGTTGAAAATAAATGCAGAAATGGAACAGGCAGCTGGGCCTCTGAAAGATTTAAAATAAAATTAGACTAAGTGGGACCCGTTGGGTCCCTGTCACATGGGAGGCCTGGTCCCCAACGCAACCTATTCCCCAATGCAATATTCCACCACACACCCGCTCCCCCAATGCAACCCATCCCCCCAACGCAATATTGCACCACTCACGCATAGCCCCCAATTGCGCAGACACGGTTAATTTCCCCTCATCCACTAGCACTCCCTCCCCATCCTCTTCACCCTCCCACTTCTTTCCCCTCTCCTCCTCCCCTCCCCCCCATCCCTCCCTCACCTCTCCTTTCCCCTACCTTCAGTCACTCCCTCCCTCGCTTCATAACTCCTCTCCCCTCCCAACCCCCCTCCTATCCCTCTATTCCCCACTCCTCACCTCCCCTATCCCCCCCACTATCCATCCTGACCTCCCCCACTGCTCTCCTCTCCCTCTATTCCCCACTGCCTACCTCCCCCCCTCCCCCCCCCCCTCCTCTCCCTCTATTCCCCTTCCTCCCCCACTCTCTTCACCAACCCCACTTTCCCTCTCTCCCTCCCTACACCTTCCTCTCCCTCAATCCCCCCACGCTCCCTCCTCACATCCCCAGGATCTTTCCCCTCTCCTCCTCCCTGCCCCAATCCCTCCCTCACCTCTCCCTCCCTTTCCTTTCTCCTACCCTCAGTCACTCCCTCCCTCCATTCAACAGAGGAGGATGACTGAACTTTGGTGCCTTCCCACACAGTGGGAAACTTTGATTCCGCTGTGTGGGGATGTTTATGTTAAAGACTATCGTGTTCTGTGTTCTTTATTTTATTCGTATGGCTGTATGGTGACTACAAATTTCACTGTACCAATTGGTGCATGTGACAATAAATGTCTCTTGCCTCTCTCTTGTCTTGTCTAAAAAGCAGCATCTGCAGTTCCTTCCTCCACAGATCATTCATTGTTAGCTGTGGTTTAGATCCCGTTGACTTGACGATTGGACCAGTTTGCATCGTGTGTGTGTGTGTGTGTGTGTGTAACTCCGTGCAAACTGCTCGGCCATCCTGCAACCCAACTCTCCCTCCCTCCCTCTGCCCACTCTAGCTCAGCCGCCGCTCGGCCCATCACCGTCCTGTCCGACTGCCCACTGCTGCCGCTCGGCCCATCCCCCGCCCTGCCCACCCACCTACCTGCCTCCTGCCTGCCTGCTTGCTGCCACGACCGGGCCGCGGGGGGATGGAGTCGGTGTTCGTCATGGTGGGCACCACGAGTTTCGATGAGCTGGTGGAGAAGATCCCCTCCGAGAAGGCCGTGAGTTACCGCAACGGCGGTGGCGGATAAGACAGACCCGAGGGGACGGGTAGACGGAACCGCCATTGCCGCATTGGGCGGGCGGGTGAGAGGGGTGAGTAATGAGGGAAAGAGATACGGGGCCAGGGCAAGTTCTGAATAGTTATCCGACCTGAAATATTAACTCAATTTCCCCATCCACAGAAGTCACCAGATCTGCTAAGCATTTTCTGTTTTTATGGAAGAAATCCAAAGGCATTAACATAATGGCATTATTAACTGAGAACTGTGCACATTAAAGGCATGCCTTCTACAGGACATCATTTGTCATGTGAAATGGTTGAAAATGGGAGAGATCATCCACATGTGGATCAAGCCAAATCAGGCTCTACAGAATCTCTTACATTAATTGGGTCATCCGGTAATTTAGAATTTTTACCATTTCTTATTCAATCATTTTGTTAGCAAACCTTATTCAGGCCTACTCACGGTCCCGATATGTCAGGCAAGTCTTGCCACTGAGCAGAACTTCCCCATTTTGGATCAGGTCGTAACTAACAGATCCCTATCGATGAAATGCAAAAAGCATCTCCATTCTTTTCCATGCAAGCATGGTATTGCTTTTTGCCAGCAGTTTGCACTAGAAGCTCATCACTGCCATCTAGCTCTGGTCTGTTATTTTATAAACGCATTGTTCACAGGAGGAGAACAGTAAAATATAAAAAAACGGAGAATGTAAACAAAATAGATTTATGGAGAAACCAGGCATAGGTTCGATAGAACCTGTAAAGCTAAGTAAATACATAGGAAATCGTTCATTTGTTTTGGAAGTCATTTTCTTTTCTTTGGTCATTTCATTCTCTTTCTTTCGATTTTTTTTAAATTCTAATGTGGCTATCAATAAAATTTATAGCGTCAAACAGAGTTCACAATCTAGCTAAACACTCCAAAACCTTGGTGTTAATAACACATCTATTTAACAACATAAATTTCACCAATCGACAGGTATACTTCTTTTTTTTAAAGAATTATAGTACTGTACACTATATTTAAAAAACAATTGAGGAATATTAAAATACTTTGTTCAGCATACAATTGTTTCTCTAACACGTTCAACTGAACAGGAGCACAGAAAATATATATTTCAAAGTCCCCTAAGCCCAGCATCGCTGGAATATATCTGCCAATCCTCAATCTACAGAAAAGCAAAATTGAAAATGGTTTAATTTCCATTCACTGATATTTCAGAAGAAAAAGTTTAAGATCAATGTCTCTTTTTCAATCAAACCTAATGTCTAAACATGCAATTAAATTGCCTTGGCTATATAACATTGTGTGCATGTCCTTGCATAACATTGTTTTAAATGCTATTAGCCGCCATGTTGTGCATTTTAAGAGCATGTCACCTCATATGTATAAATTAACTTTATTTCTGTAATATCAAATTAGAGCAACCTTATTTAAATTATTGCTTCCATTTCCTGTAGACTGGAGTTACATGTTGATGAAAAATTAGGCTTCATCAACATGAAATGACTCAAAAATAATTATTTTCTATAACAATGTCACCTTTAAGAGGAACCAAGAAGGTTCTGGGTGCCATTTTACCTTCAATATTAACATGATTAACAATATTAACATGAGATATTATCCACTAATATAGTGCTATGATTTCACATCATCTTAATAAAACCACATATGGTCAGTCTCCTTTAAATGTATTTTATGCTCAATTCACATGGGTTAAGTCAAAGTAAAATAAAAAAAATAAAAATGTTTTCTTCAAAATTTAGTTTCCAAAAACATTACTTTGAAATGATTCAATTATACTTTATTGTCACAAGTACTTAGTTACAGTGAAATTCTTTGTTTTGCATACAACCCGATAAAATCATACAGCAGACCTTACTTAGGCAGTACACAGAGTCGCCAGGTTTCTGGTAGAATTATAGAGAAGTCAACAGACATCTACTCCTGTATTAATAACAAAATTCCAAAGCTGTTTACAGACATATTTTGAGAGATTGCTACATGTATTTGATGAAACAATCAGAGAAAGCGTCCAATAAAGTGGACCAACGGGTAAGCTGACAAACAAAAAATGCAAAGAGCAAAATAACCAGCTTCAGTGGAAAAGGTGAGAAACTGGAAAACTGTTGTTATTCAGCATACAAGACAGCAGTGAAATATTCAACCTATAAACAATCCAACCTATAAACCTATAAACAATGAACAATTGTTTTCTTTTGGTCATCATTACCCCTATTTGTTGGGATCATCATAACACAAAAAAAACAAGTACCAAACATGAAAAGTACAATTTTAGCAAAGACTGAGAGCGAGTGGCTTGTGGAGCCTAGAATGTCATAAAATGCAAGGTGGTTGGTGGACTGCTCATTAATCAAAAGGGGAGGTGAGATTAAACCTCTTCAAAAAGAGAACAAAATGTCACCTAAAGAACCATCTCATGCCTTGCACGTACTTTCACTTGGGGTGGCATGCATAATCATTAGTCTTTTTATTTCATGTTATCTCAGCAGAAGAGGTAGACAATCTTGATGGGAAATAGCTTTGGGACAGGTTTATTCTTAGTTTAAAGACACAGCATGGAAACGGTCCCTTCAGCCCACAGAGTCAATGCCGACCAATGATCACCTGGTCATACTAGTTCTACGTTATCCCAGTTTCACTCCACATTAGGGGCAATTTACAGAGGCCAATTAACCTTCTGACCCGCATGTCTTTGCGATGTGGGAGGAGTCTGGAGCACCCAGAGGAAACCCACATGGTCACAGGGAGAACAATAAACTCCACACAGACAGTGCCCCAGGTCAGTATTGAACCCAGGTCTATGATGTTCCAAGGCAGCAGTTCTACCAGCTGTGCCACCCAACAATAACAATGACATCCTTGAACTATTCCGTTATGCCACTGGATATTAAAGAAAGCTAGTTTTCTGCTTGCTCTCTTTCTTCGATTGCTCATCATCAGAAATCCATATATCCTTTACATCCTTGTCTACTTTGAAGATGTTAATCTCAATAGCCTGCTATTTGCACATTAATCTCCTAGTCACCTTTGTGCATTGCATCAATTTTACATGTCAAACTATTTCAATTTCCATGCTACTAGCAAAACTAATTTTAATCCGAAGAACATTTTTATCAGATATTGCAATCAGCAGGTAAATCATGTCAGTAGGATTATTAGCTCAGACTATATAATTATCAAAATTGTCAAAGACTCAAAATGGAACTCAATTTTTTCTCTCCGGCTGAGTTTTTCCAGCATTTTGGGAAGTCTAACATGGCAGGACCTACACAGTGAATGGTAGGGCTCTGGGTAGTATGTAGAGCAGGTGGATCTAAAGTGCAGGTGCATAGTTCCCTGAAGGTGGAGTCGCAGGTTGATCGGGTGGTCAAAAGGCATTTGCACATTGACCTTCATCGGTCAGAGTATTGAGTTGGAAGGTCATGTTGCAGTTGTATAAGATATTGGTAAGGCCTCATTTAGTGTATCGTGTTCAGTTCTGGGCACCGTGTTATAGGAAAGATGTTGTCATGCTGGAAAGGGTACAGAGAAGATGATTTACAAGGATGTTGCCAGGGCTTGAGGGTCTAGGCTATAGGGAGAGGTTGAGTAGGCTGGGACTTCCCAAAATGCACAGTTCTGCATTAAATTCCATCAACCATTCCTCAGCCCACTTGGCCAATTGATCAAGATCCTGCTGAAAATTTTAACAACCATCTTCACTATCTGACGATCTTGATTATCTTTTTTTCCAGAAACTGTGAGTTTAATTGCTGCAATTCACATCTATTCACAAAACTACCGGTACTTCACCATGTAGCCAGTAAGCACAAGAAAAGGTGTCATTGCTTTTTACATTGCGGAGTAATTACTATCAGCAGATCCATGTGACTAGCTTGTACCTTTCAATGTGCCTATACTTCTCCCAACTCTGACTTCATCGCTTTTGTTAATGGGAGACACTGGGGGCAATGCTGAAATTTTGCAAATAAGCAAAATGTTATTGTAAATCTGTATTATTCTTCATATAGATTAACTGAGGAGGCAATACGAGTAACAAGTATTGTAAAGTGTTCAATGAAGGGCCTTCTTGTTTCTCTTCTGCACCAAATGTGCTCTCAATGGCTGAGTGCTAATCTACATACCATCTTTTCATCGGTCAAGTGCATATTACTTGACATCTGCCAGAGGAACAGTTTGGCCGTGTTCAGCAAATAGGCTTGAGAAGCAATCGGGAATGCTGTCCAGTTTCAGCTGTTACATTAAGGCAAGCATAATCGCTCAACTTCAAATAAAACATATTTTGCCACAGAATAGGGAATACTAATCTTTTGTTATGTATTAAAATATCTGCACAATCTGTGGTAGTTCAAATGATAGCCATTGTTATAAAAGAGACTGGGTGCTGGAGTGACTCAGTGGGTCATGCAGCATCCCTGGAGAACAGGGATGAAGAATTGACAAAGATCAAAGACAAGAGGCCCTTCATCAGTGAAGAAGTGTCTCGACCCGAAACATCCACGTATTCATGTTCTCCAGGGATGCTGCCTGACCCACTGAGTTACTCCAGTACTTTGTATGTTTATTTTTTGTAGTTGTTTTTATTTTCTGCAGTTCGTTGCTTCTATAACAACCATTGTTAACATGGGTAGACTGAAGAAGACAACAGTCATTCATAATATTACGTGCGATGGTTCCAGATCATTGAAGTCCTGTGTTACTTCTGACTCTACTTTCTGAAAACTTGGTAACCATTGCTTTATGCTTTTCATCAGGTATGTTTTCCCTTCCTGTAAATGCGGAAGCACGTTATTTTTCCCCAGAATTTAAATGTAAATAATAAAATACATTTGAAGACGTGGTACCAAGCCAGATTTACCAGCTGAGGTGAAAGAACCCACCACAAATCAATGTGCTTCTTCCATGCCAGTGACAACATATAGAACAAAGATTTTCAATTACCAAACACAAAAGCAATGACAACAGAGTACTGAGCTTGGACAGCATGCAGTTGGTGCAGGACTAGAGTCACTCCACAAGGTTCAGTGAGCAACTGCTTTATAAAGGTTAAAACAATATGGCATTACAGCCAGATTGAATTGAATTGAATCCTTTATTTGTCATTCAGGCCTTTCTGTCTGAAGAATCGGCGCTGAATCGGCGAGAGACAGAAAGCCCTGTTTCACCCTCCCCCCACACACATAACACCACCTAATAACCAAAAAAATTACTAAACTAGACAAAAAAAAAAACACAAAAAAGTAAAAACAGACAGACTGCAGGTGAGCCGCAGCCGTATCACAGCGCCGCCACTGCTCACATCAATAATAAATCATTCCCCAATCAGAATACAAGACCCTGTAGATATCAACTGGGCATGTGCCTGTACTAATACTGAATGTATGCTTTCTGCCACACAAGTTCATTATTGTATATGGAGTATATGGAGATTTATTACTAAATGATATAAATGGAGTTGAGATACAGACCAGCTATGAACTTGCAAAATGACAGTATAGCCCGGAGGAGCAGAATTACTTATTACCTATATGAAGAAGGGTTTCGGCCCGAAACGTCACCTATTTCCTTCGCTCCATAGATGCTGCTGCACCCGCTGAGTTTCTCCAGCAATTTTGTGTACCAGCAGAATTACTTTGTCCTCTGTTAAAAACCGTGTTCAATATTTAGTGCAAAAGGAATGGAATAAAATGTTAGTGAAATTATCCTACAACTTTAACTTTTTTAAACCGTGCATGGATGCTTAAATGCATTTTTGGTCTCGTTATTTAAAGTATGCACTGCAGATTGATTTCTGAGATGACAGGGCTGTATTCTGTGAAAACTTTGGCTCTATTCCTTGTTGTTCTCACTGAAATATGGAATATTCTGAGTGGTTTGACCAGGTTATTACAGAAAGAATATAACACTGAAAGATGATTCCCTCGCGGGGCAATTTAGATCCAGGGGTCATAGAGTCAGAAGAAAATAATTCCCATTTAAGACGTAGATGAAGAGGGTTTTATTTTTAAATCAAGGGGTTGTGAATCCTTGGGATTCACAACTACAGAAAGCTGCAGGTGCTGTTGCTGGTGTAAGAAGGAAGTGTAGATGCTGGTTTAAACCGAAGATAGACACAAAATGCTGGAGTAACTCAACGGGGTCAGGCAACATCTCTGGAGAAAAGAAAAACAGCACCCCAATCCCCCACCCAGTGTATACCCATTATACCCCATAAGGGTGGCACGGTGGCGCAGAGTTGCTGCCTTACAGCGAATGCAGCGCCGGAGACCCAGGATCGATCCTGACTACGGGTGCTGTCTGTACGGAGTTTGTACGTTCTCCCCGTGACCTGCATGGGTTTTCTCCGAGATCTTCGGTTTACTCCCACACTCCAAAGACGTACAGGTATGTAGGTTAATTGGTTTGGTAAATGTAAAAAAAACTGTCCCTAGTGGGTATAGAATAGTGTTAATATGCGGGGATTGTTGGTCGGCGCGGACCCGGTGGGCTCAAAGGGCCTGTTTCTCTAAACTTCTTCCCCCTGCCACCATTCACCTATAACCCTCCCACTGGCTTTATATTTCTTCATCAGCCTTTTCATCTCTACCCTTTGCCCACCCACCTGCCAGTCAACCAACTCCACCCCTCCAGCCCACCCGTATCCCTGTATCCACCCATCACTTGCCAGGCCTAGTCCTGCCCACAGCACTTTTCCAGCTATCTCCCTCCTCCTGCATTCATTCTGAAGATGGGTCCCGACCCAAAACACCACCTATCCATGTCAGCCAGAGATGCTGCCTGACCTGCTGGGTTGCTTCAGCACTTAGTGCTATAAATAATATGCTTCACATTTTTAATATTTTTCTCTATTGTTACTTCAATCCATTTAACCTGCTCTTAAGCCTTTAAATATCAGAGACATGTCTAAAAACAGTGAGAAACATCTTTTGACAGCAGTTTGCTGCCAAAGGCACTGCTGAGGCCCGGGATTCATGTTTCGCTGCCTGGTCTCCTGAGGTCATTTATGGCCTGGACCACTCCAAAGAGCCTCCAGCATGGTCTTCGTGCCCCCCGGCAGCAAGCAAAGACAGCCCAGGGTTAGCACAGGAGTTGAAAGCAAATAGCGAGTCAGATTAGCATGATCTGGGGCACAAAATGTGTTAACTAAGAAAGTATGATTATATCATAGTTTCAATAGTAACCTCCTACAACCCTTCCCCCCTGAGCTGAGGAGAGGAGGCTACACAAAACGCTGGAGAGGGAGAGACGAAAGAAGGAGATGTCAGGCATGCTGATTCAGTGTGATCCTTGCAGTATGTGGGAGGTCAAGGACACTGCTGGTGCCTCTGGCTGCTACAAATGTGAGAAGTGCATCCAGGTAAAGCTCCTGAAGGACCGTGTTGGGGAACTGGAGAAGCAAGTGGATGACCTCAGGTTCGTCCGAGAAACTGAGTCGTTCGTCGACAAGTCCTACAGTAAGATTGTTACACCTAAGGTACTGGAAGAGAAAAGGTGGGTGACGGTGAGAAAGGGAGGGAAACATGGAATGCCAACGTCCCCGGGTGTTGTACCTCTTGTGAACAGGTTCACCCACTTAGAAGCTGTCGGTACAGAAGACGTGTTTACACTGGCTTGCGATGCGAATAGGGCTGTTGAGCCAAAACCAAAGAGGCCAACGTCAGGCAATGCCATTGTAGTGGGAGACTCCATTGTGAGAGGTACGGACAGGGGTTTCTGCGGCAACAGACGGGATTCGAGGATGGTGTGCTGCCTTCCTGGTGCCAGGATCCAGGATGTCACAGACAGAGTGCAGAAAGTCCTCACGGGCAAAGGTGAACATTCGGAAGTGGTAGTGCATGTCGGCACAAATGATGTCGGAAAGAAGGGGATGAATATTCTGCAGCGTGACAGCGTAGAGAGCTTGGAAAAATGCTGAAAAGCAGGACCTCCAGGGTTGTTATCTCCGGTTTGCTTCCAGTTCCTCGTGCTGGCGAGAGCAGGAACAGGGAGATATGGGACCTGAATGTGTGGCTGAGGAACTGGTGCACGGGGCAGGGATTTAGATTCTTAGATCACTGGGATCTGTTTTGGGGTAAGGGGGAACTGTACAAAAGGGGCAGATTGCATCTTAACAGGTGGGGGACCAGCATTCTGGCAGGCAGGTTTGCCACTGCTACACGGGTGGTTTTAAACTGAATAAGGGGGGTGGGGTGTCAAATGGGATAGTCGAGGATGGAGTTAAAGGGAAAGGGTTTCTTAAATGTTTGAGCGGAGAGAGAGAGGGGTGTAAAATGAGGGTAGAAGCAATAGGTAGCAAGGTGAAAAGTAAAAGTGGCAGGCAGACAAATCCAGGGCAAAAATCAAAAAGGGCCACTTTTCAACATAATTGTATAAGTGTTGTAAAAACAAGCCTGAAGGCTTTGTGTCTCAATGCAAGGAGCATTCGTAATAAGGTGGATGAGTTGAATGTGCAAATAGCTATTAATGACTATGTTATAGTTGGGATCACAGAGACATGGCTCCAGGGTGACCAACGCTGGGAGCTGAACATCCAGGGATATTCAATATTCAGGAGGGTTAGACAGAAAGGAAAAGGAGGTGGCGTAGCGTTGCTGGTTAGAGAGGAGGTTAACGCAATAGAAAGGAAGGACATTAGCTTGGAGGATGTGGAATCGATATGGGTAGAGCTGCGAAACACTAAGGGGCAGAAAACGCTAGTGGGAGTTGTGTACAGGCCACCTAACAGTAGTAGTGGAGTTGGGGATGGTATCAAACAGGAAATTAGAAATGCGTGCAACAAAGGTAAAACAGTTATAATGGGTGACTTCAATCTACATATAGATTGGGTGAATCAAATTGGCAAGGGTGCTGAGGAAGAGGATTTCTTGGAATATATGCGGGATAGTTTTCTAAACCAACATGTAGAGGAACCAACGAGAGCGCAAGCTATTCTAGATTGGGTATTAAATAATGAGAAAGGGTTAGTTAGCAGTCTTGTTGTGCGTGGCCCATTGGGCAAAAGTGACCATAATATGGTTGAGTTCTTCATTAGGATGGAGAGTGACATTGTTAATTCAGAAACAAGGGTCCTGAACTTAAAGAAAGGTAACTTTGAGGGTATGAGACGTGAATTGGCCAAGATAGACTGGCGATTGATTCTTAAAGGGTTGACGGTGGATATGCAATGGAAGGCATTAAAAGACTGCATGGATGAACTACAACAATTGTTCATCCCAGTTTGGCAAAATAATAAATCAGGGAAGGTAGTGCATCCATGGATGACAAGGGAAATCAGGGATAGTATCAAAACAAAAGATGAAGCATACAAATTAGCCAGAAAAAGCAGCCTACCAGAGGACTGGGAGAAATTCAGTCCAGCAGAGGAGGACAAAGGGCTTAATTAGGAAAGGGAAAATAAATTATGAAAGAAAACTGGCAGGGAACATAAAAACTGACTGCAAAAGATTTTATAGATATGTGAAGAGAAAAAAATTAGTTAAAACAAATGTAGGTCCCTTGCAATCAGAAACAAGTGAATTGATCATGGGGAACAAAGAAATGGCAGACCAATTGAATAACTACTTTGGTTCTGTCTTCACTAAGGAAGACATAACTAATCTGCCGGAAATAGCAGGGGACCGGGGGTCAAATGAGATGGAGGAACTGAGTGAAATCCAGGTTAGCCGGGAAGTGGTGTTAGGTAAATTGAATGGATTAAAGGCCGATAAATCCCCAGGGCCAGATAGTCTGCATCACAGAGTACTTAAGGAAGTAGCCGCAGAAATAGTGGATGCATTAGTGATAATTTTTCAAAACTCTTTAGATTCTGGAGTAGTTCCTGAGGATTGGAGGGTAGCTAATGTAACCCTACTTTTAAAAAAAAGGAGGGAGAGAGAAAATGGGGAATTACAGACCAGTTAGTCTAACATCGGTAGTGGGGAAACTGCTAGAGTCACTTATTAAAGATGGGATAGCAGCACATTTGGAAAGTGGTGAAATCATTGGACAACGTCAGCATGGATTTATGAAAGGTAAATGTCTGACGAATTTTATAGAATTTTTCGAGGATGTAACTAGTAGAATGGATAAGGGCGTACCAGTGGATGTGTTATATCTGGACTTTCAGAAAGCTTAAGACAAGGTCCCACATAAGAGATTAGTATACAAACTTAAAGCACACGGTATTGGGGGTTCAGTATTGATGTGGATAGATAACTGGCTGGCAGACAGGAAGCAAAGAGTAGGAGTAAACGGGTCCTTTTCACAATGGCAGGCAGTGACTAGTGGGGTACCGCAAGGCTCAGTGCTGGGACCCCAGCTATTTACAATGTATATTAATGATTTGGATGAGGGAATTGAATGCAACATCTCCAAGTTTGCGGATGACACGAAGCTGGGGGGCAGCGTTAGCTGTGAGGAGGATGCTAGGAGGCTGCAAGGTGACTTGGATAGGCTGGCTGAGTGGGCAAATGCATGGCAGATGCAGTATAATGTGAATAAATGTGAGGTTATCCACTTTGGTGGCAAAAACAGGAAAGCAGACTATTATCTGAATCGTGGCCGATTAGGAAAAGGGGAGATGCAGCGAGACCTGGGTGTCATGGTACACCAGTCATTGAAAGTAGGCATGCAGGTGCAGCAGGCAGTGAAGAAAGCGAATGGTATGTTAGCATTCATAGCAAAAGGATTTGAGTATAGGAGTAAGGAGGTTCTACTGCAGTTGTACAGGCTCTTGGTGAGACCACACCTGGAGTATTGCGTACAGTTTTGGTCTCCTAATCTGAGAAAAGACATTCTTGCCATAGAGGGAGTGCAGAGAACGTTCACCAGACTGATTCCTGGGATGTCAGGACTTTCATATGAAGAAAGACTGGATAGACTAGGCTTGTACTCGCTAGAATTTAGAAGATTGAGGGAGGATCTTATAGAAACTTACAACATTCTTAAGGGGTTGGACAGGCTAGATACAGGAAGATTGTTCCCGATGTTGGGGAAGTCCAGAACAAGGGGTCACAGTTTAAGGATAAGGGGGAAATCTTTTAGGACCGAGATGAGAAAACATTTTTCACACAGAGAGTGGTGAATCTCTGGAATTCTCTGCCACAGAAGGTAGTTGAGGCCAGTTCATTGGCTATATTTAATAGGGAGTTAGATGTGGCCCTTGTGGCTAAAGGGATCAGGGGGTATGGAGAGAAGGCAGGTACAGGATACTGAGTTGGATGATCAGCCATGATCATATGGAATGGCGGTGCAGGCTCGAAAGGCCGAATGGCCTACTCCTGCACCTATTTTCTATGTTTCTTTGTTCTACCCCCACACCCCCTCTTTCCCTCCCACCCCCTCCCCTCCTTTGTGCCCCACTTGAACTCACACCTATTTTCTCACCTCACCCCCATTCCTGCATTCCTTACTCTGGCTTCATAATTTTCATCTCTTCAAACAGCCTGTCTCACACGATCTGCTTTAATCTCTGGCCTTTGTTTCACCTATCAACATGCCACACTATGTCCTACCTCTCCCCTTCATAGTTTTCGTCAATCCCTCGCCCCACAATCAGCCTGAAGAAGTGTCGCGACTCGAAACGTCACCTATGCTTGTTCACCAGAAAAGCTGCCTGACCTGCTGAGTTTCTCCAGCGTTTTATGCTTTTTTTATGATTATATTAAACCCTGAGATAGATGTATTTTTGTACTCTGGGGAAATCAACGTTATTGGGATCAGGCACCCAAGTAAAGGGGAGGCCAACAATTACATCTGATTTCTGCCCTACTCCTGCTCCTATTTATTTATCTTATATTGTCATATTAATGCAATAGCAATGAGAGACATTAGCTTGGATGCTGAAGAATCGGTATGGGTAGAATTACGAAATAGCCAAGGGCAGAAAACGTTGGAGTTGTATACAGACCACCAAACAGCAGTAGGTAGGTTGAGCATTAGGCTGGAAATTAGGAATGTGTGTAGCAATGATACAGCAGTTATCATGGGTGACTTTAATCTACATATAGATTGGGCTATATTTGACTAGAGGGCAGGCCACCCTAGACTGGGTATTGTGTAATGAGGAAGGATTAGTTAGCGATCTTGCCGTGCAGAGCCCCTTGGGCAAGAATGACCATAATATGGTGGAATTCTACATTAGGATGGAGAGTGACACGATTAATTCAGAGACTAGGGTCCTGAAAGAAAGGAGACTTTGAAAGAATGAGACAGTAATTGGCTAGGATAGACTGGCATATTATACTTAAAGGGTTGACAGTGGAGATGCAATGGTAAAGATTTAAAGACCGCACGGATAAATTCCAAAAATTGTTCATCCTTGTCTGGCGAAAAAATAAAACGGGAAAGGCGGCTCAACCATGGCTAATGAAGGAAATCAAGGAAAGTATTAAATCCAAGGAAAAGGCATATAAATTGGCCAGAGGAAGCAGCAGACCGGAGGACTCTGAGAAATTTAGAACACAACAGAAGAGACTATTGAAAAGACAGACTGATGGGCAGAGGGGGTGGGGTTGCCCTATTGGTGAGGAATGAAATTCAGTCCCTTGCATTGAAACAGGAGATGTGGATTCAGTATAGATAGAACTAAGGAATAATAGAACTAAGGAATTGTAAGGGTAAAAAGACCCTAATGGGACTAATCTACAGGGCCCCAAACAGTAGCCTGGACATAGGGTGCAAGTTGAATCAGGAGTTAAAATTGGCATGTAGTAAAAGTAATGCTGTGGTTGTTATGGGAGATTTCAACATGCAGGTAGACTGGGAAAATCAGGTTGCTACTGGACCCCAAGAAAGAGACTTTGTAGAGTGCCTTTGTGATGGATTCTTTGAAAAGCTTGCATTGGAGCCTACCAGGGAGAAGGCAATTCTGGATTTAGTGTTGTGTAATGAACCGGATTTGATAAAGGACCTCGAGGTTAATGAGCCATTAGGAGGCAGTGATCATAACATGGTCATGTTTAATCTACAATTGGAGAGGGAGAAGGGTAGATCGGAGGTGTCAGTGTTGCAGTTGAATAAAGGGGACTATGGGGCCATGAGGGAGGAGCTGGCCAAAGTTGACTGGAAAGATACACTAGCAGTTATGACAGTGGAACAAAAATGGTAGGTGTTTCTAGGAATAATACAGAAGGTGCAGGGTCAGTTCATTCCTAGGAGGAAGAAAGATTCCAATGGGATGACCATGGCTGACAAGGGACGTCAGGGACAGTATAAAAATTAAAGTGAAAAAGTACAACATAGCAAAGATGAGCGGGAAGCAAGAGGATTGGGTAATGTTTAAAGAACAACAGAAGATAACCAAAAAGAAAATACGGGGAGAAAAGTTGAGGTACGAAGGTAAGCTAGCCAAGAATATAAAGCAGGATAGTAAAAGCTTCTTTAGGTATGTGAAAAGGAAAAAATTAGTTAAGACCAAAGTTGGACCCTTGAAGACCGAAAAAGGTCAATTTATTGTGGGGAACAAGGAAATGGCAGATGAGTTGAACAGGTACTTTGGATCTGTCTTCACTAAGGAGGACACAAACAATCTTCCTGATATAGAAGTGGCCAGAGGATCTGGGGTGACAGTGGAACTGAAGGAAATCCACATTAGGCAGGAAATGGTGTTGGATAGACTGATGGGACTGAAGGCTGATAAATCCCCAGGGCATCCCAGGGTACTTAAGGAAGTGGCTCTAGAAATCGTGGATGCATTGGTGATAATTTTCCAATGTTCTATAGACTCAGGATCAGTTCCTGTGGATTGGAGGGTAGCTAATGTTATCCCACATTTTTAAAAAGGCGGGAGAGAGAAAACGGGGAATTATAGACCAGTTAGCCTGACATCAGGGGTGGGGAAGATGCTGGAGTCAATTATAAAAGATGAGATAGCGGCACATTTGGATAGCATTAACAGGATCGGTCCGAGTCAGCATGGATTTACGAAGGGGAAATCATGCTTGACTAATCTTCTGGAATTTTTTGAAGATGTAATTAGGAAAATGGACAAAGGAGAGCCAGTGGATGTAGTGTACCTGGACTTTCAGAAAGCATTTGATCAGGTCCCACATAGGAGATTAGTGGGCAAAATTAGGGCACATGGTATTGGGGGTAGAGTGCTGACATGGAAAGAGAAGTGATTGGCAGACAGGAAACAAAGAGTAGGAATTAACGGGTCCCTTTCAGAATGGCAGGCAGTGACTAGTGGGGTACCGCAAGGCTCGGTGCTGGGACCGCAGCTATTTACAATATACATCAATGATTTGGATGAAGGGATTCAAAGTAACATTAGCAAATTTGCAGATGGCACAAAGCTGGGTGGCAGTGTGAACTGTGAGGAGGATGCTATGAGAATGCAGGGTGATTTGGACAGGTTGGGGTAGTGGAAAGATGCATGGCAGATTAATGCGGATAAATGTGAGGTTATCCACTTTGGTAGCAAAAACAGGAAGGCAGATTACTATCTGAATGGCGTCAAGTTGGGAAAAGGGGAAGTATAACGGGATCTGGGGGTCCTTGTACATCAGTCTATGAAAGTAAGCATGCGGGTACAGCTGGCAGTGAAGCAAGCATGTTGGCCTTTAGAACAAGAGGTCCTTCTGCAGTTGTACAGAGCCCTAGTGAGACCACACCTCAGAGGGCGGTGGAGGCAGGTTAACTGGATGCTTGTAAGAAAGAGCTAGATAGGGCTCTTAAAAATAGCTGAGTCAGGGAATATGGGGAGAAGGCAAAACGGGGTACTGATTGGGGATGATCAGCCATGATCACATTGAATGGCAGTGCTGGCTCGAAGGGCCAAATGGCCTACTCCTGCACCTATTGTCTATTGTCCATTGTCTATTGTCTAAGAGGACAAAGGGTTTATTTAAGAGGGGGTAAAAAGAGCATGAAAGAAGGCCTCTGGAGAATATAGAAACTGACTATAAAAGCTTATTTAGATACGATAAAACGAAAAGATTAGTGAAGACAAATGTAAGTCCCTTACAATCAGAGACAGGTGAATTTGTAATGGGAAACAAGGAAATGGCAGAACAGCTAACCGAGTCCTTTGGTTCTGTCTTGGCTTAGGAAGACACAAACAATCTCCCAGTAATGCTAGGGGACCGAGGATCTAGTGGGAGGAACTGAAGGGAATCCACGTTAGTCAAGTTGGGATGTAATGTTATTTCGGGGAAAAAATGGCGGCGGCGGGAAATTCAAATTAACAACGGTCCCTTACCGCGAATCGGCTTCATCTCCTTCAATTGCCGACTGCGGTTTATTTCCATCCTGGACGAGGTCTTGACTTACCACCTGACGTGGGACCACTGGAGGGTCGCTCCGGTTGCGGTGGTCTGTGGTGTTTTTTTGGCCGTTTTCGGCCGTTGAACGATCGTCCCCCTGCGGCCTATACTGCTAGCTTCTAGCTGCTAGCCGCCAGAAACGCTAGAATCCCTGCACGCTGCCCGGAGAGGACGCTGGCGTTGACTGTTCGCCGCTTCTCCGCCCGCTGTTGCCCCCCCCCCCCCCTCTGTCTGTTACCTACCTGTTACCTGTTACCTACCTGCCTGTCTGTTCCCTGCCTGTACCTGTGCCTGTGCACCATTGACGCTGGACACCTCCCTGCACCAGTGAAGGAGCTGGATCCTCTCTGCACCCGCACCTCTGGACAACCTCTCTACACCTGCACTGCTGGATACTCTCTGCACCCTCATCACTGGACTACCTCTACACCTGCTCTGCTGGACAACCTATCTGCTCCCTCAATGCTGGACACCTCGCTGCATCTGCACTGCTGGTCAACCTCTTTGCTCCCTCACTGCTCGACACCTCGCTGCACCCGCTCTGCTGGACACCTCTCTGCACCCTCACCATCATGCTCAAATACTCAACTCTGCAGATGACTGGTTTCTTCAACAACCACATCCCATCCTGCATCCAGGTCGTTAAACAGCTTGGACTTCTGCGTCGACCCCGTTACATCCACAGAGGCTCTCGGCGCAGGCTTGTTTGCTTCAACCACGGACATTCCATTCCATCCATCTGCTCACTACCACGCTCTACCCCCCCTCAACTGCGTCACCCCCCATCCCAGCTGACCGCACGCACTGTCAACTGGGACAACCTCAGATCTCTCCAGCCTGTCCCCATCCCTCCACCCTCTCATAATGCCAACTTTGCCACCCTCAACACCAGGTCGCTCAACAACAAAGCCCCTGCCCTCCATGAACTAATCCTTGACAACACTCTGGACTTCCTTCTGCTCCCTCAATCAAGCATCCCCACCTGGATTTAATTACATTTCCAAGCCCCGCCCCTCCCGCCATGGAGGTGGCCTCGCTGTTATTTTCAACCAGAATTTTCGGATCACTGAACTCACCTTCCCCCCAGTAGCATCATTTGAATTCCCCGCCTTCAAAGCCCTTTCCTCCATGACAGTCATCCTCATTTACCGGCCACCTAAACCAAACCCCTCCTTCCTATCTGACTTCACTGAACTCCTCACACTTGCCTCATCCCTCTCCCCACGTCTGCTGCTACTTGGTGACTTAAATATTCACATGGACTCCCCCACCTGCAAGCTCGCATCTGAATTCGCCTTTTAACTTGACAACTTCTCTCTCACTCAGCACGTCACCTTTCCCACCCATGACAAAGGTCACATCCTTGACCTGGTCTGCTCCACAAATCAACCGGTACTCGACCTCCATCCCCCTCTCTGATCATAAGCTTATACGGTTCACCATCCCTTCTCCGACACCTCGCCCCCGCTTCCTCCGAGAAATCACCTTCCGTAATCTAAAATCCATTGATCCCCACCATCTCTCTGACCTGCTCCCCACCACTCTCCCCCTGGACTCAACCCCCATCTCACCTGATGATCTCACAAACCATCTCAACTCCACCTTGTCTACCTCCCTTAACACGATGGCCCCCCTCAAAACAAGAACCGTAACTTTCAACACATCTTCACCCTGGTACACACCTGCACTTCGTAAACTGAAACAGACTGGTCACCAACTTGAACGACTCACAAAGAAATCATCTCTCACAGTCCACCTTGAAGCTTACAAACTCCACCTCACTGACTACAAAGATGCCCTCATTGCTGCAAAATCTGCCTACCTCTCCTCCATATTCACCGATCCCTGCCTAAACCACAGAACCCTCTTCTGAAACCACAGTGGGCAACCTCCTCAAGCCTCGAGCCAACACTCTCCCTACCTCTACTCTGGATCTCTGCAACTCATTCCTCCACTTTTTCGCTGATAAAATCAGCACCATCTATCAATCTTTATCCCCTGTACCCGACTCCCCAGCATCTACTCCACCACCTACCAAGGCCCCTCCTTTCAACATCTCCACTGACCTCCTTACCCCTCCTCCACACTGCTTCCTCTCCCAGTTTGACCTGGTCACCCCTACTGAAATCTCCAAACTCATCAGCTCTTCCAAACCCACTACCTGCTCCCTTGACCCTCTCCCCACTTCCCTGCTGAAGTCCTGCCTCCCCGTTCTCTGCCCCTACCTCACTAATCTCTTCAACTCCTCATTGTCCCAAGGAATTGTCCCCTCCGCTTTCAAAACTGCTGCTGTTACACCAATCTTAAAGAAACCTGGTCTTGATCCCTCCTCTCTCATTAACTACCGACCAATCTCAAACCTCCCCTTTCTTTCAAAAACCCTGGAGCGTATCGTTGCATCGCAACTTCATTCCCACCTCCTTGCGTATAACCTACTTGAACCCCTCCAATCTGGCTTTCGCCCCCTCCATAGCACAGAAACTGCTCTCCTCAAAGTCCTCAACGACCTCTTCACCTCTGCTGACACTGGTTCCCTCAACATCCTCATCCTCCTCGACTTGAGCGCAGCCTTCGATACAGTGAACCATAACATCCTGCTCACCAGATTCAAAGACCTCGGCATTGAAGGCTCTGCACTCAGCTGGCTCCGTTCCTACCTTTCCAACAGATCCCACTTCATCTCTCTCCACAACCACACCTCTGCTACAGCCACAGTCACTCAAGGCGTTCCCCAAGGCTCCGTACTAGGCCCCCTCCTCTTCATCATCTACATCCTCCCCCTTGGTCAGATACTCCGCCACTTCAACCTGGACTTCCACTGTTACGCTGATGACACCCAGATCTACCTCGGCACCAAATCCCCCCACAACCCCCCCCCCCCCCCCTCTCCCATATCAACTCCTGTTTGTCAGCTATAAAAACCTGGATGCAACATATTTTCTTCAAGCTCAACAGCAATAAGACAGAATTCCTCCTCATAGGCTCCAAAGCCACACTCAGCAAAATCAATAACCCCACTCTCACCATCGACGGCACCACTGTCTCCCCATCTCCCCAGGCCCGCAACCTTGGCGTGATCTTTCATTCCACCCTCTCCCTTGAGCCTCACGTCCACCATGTCATTAAAACCTCCTTCTTTCATCTCCGCAACATCGTCAAACTCAGACCCTCTCTCACACCTCCCACTGCTGAAAGACTCCTCCATGCCTTCATCTCCTCCCGACTGGACTACTGCAACTCACTTCTCCTTGGCATCAGCTCCACCTACATCAACCGACTCCAACTGGTCCAGAACGCAGCCGCCCGACTCATTACCCACACCAAATCCTGGCATCACATCACTCCAGTCCTCAAACAACTTCACTGGCTTCCCATCTCCCACCGGATCAACTACAAAATCCTGATCCTCACCTACAAAGCCCTCCACCATCTGGCCCCCCCATATCTCACTGACCTCCTCTCCCCCCATCAACCCTCACGGTCCCTCAGATCCACATCAGCCGGTCTCCTCTCCATCCACAAGTCCAACCTCCGCAGTTTAGGGGACAGAGCCTTCTCCAGGGCAGCTCCCAGGCTCTGGAACTCCCTCCCCCAACTGATCCGCAATTCTGTGTCCCTCACCATCTTCCAGTCCCGCCTCAAGACCCATCTCTTCACTTCTGCCTATCCTTAGCCCCACGTCCCCCTCCCTTTTCATCTGTGCATTAATTGCCTCAGATTGTGTTTTGTATTGAATTCTGTCTTTACTTTGTGTACTAGTCATGTCTCTACTATTTATTTCATTCCCCTTACATGTTTTTCCTCTACCTGCTAAATTTTTTGTAAGGTGTCCTTGAGACTCTTGAAAGGCGCCCATAAATAAAATGTATTATTATTATTATTAATGTTAAAATTGTACAAGGCATTGGTGAGACCAATTCTGGAGTATGGTGTACAATTTTGGTCGCCCAATTATAGGAAGGATGTCAACAAAATAGAGAGAGTACAGAGGAGATTTACTAGAATGTTGCCTGGGTTTCAGCAACTAAGTTACAGAGAAAGGTTGAATAAGTTAGGTCTTTATTCTCTGGAGCGCAGAAGGTTAAGGGGGGACTTGATAGAGGTCTTTAAAATGATGAGAGGGATAGACAGAGTTGACGTGGACAAGCTTTTCCCATTGAGAGTAGTGAAGATTCAAACAAGAGGACATGACTTCAGAATTAAGGGACAGAAGTTTAGGGGTAAAATGAGGGGGAACTTCTTTACTCAGAGAGTGGTAGCTGTGTGGAATGAGCTTCCAGTGGAAGTGGTGGAGGCGGGTTCGATTTTATCATTTTAAAATAAATTGGATAGGTATATGGATGGGAAAGGAATGGAGGGTTATGGTCTGAGTGCAGGCAGATGGGACTAGGGGAAAATAATTGTTCGGCACGGACTTGTAGGGCCGAGATGGCCTGTTTCAGTGCTGTAATTGTTATATGGTTATATGGTTATATAAGAAATGGTGTTAGGTAAATTGTTGGGACTGAAAGCAGATAAATCCCCAGGGCCTGATGGTCTGCATCACTCAAGTGGGTGGCCCTAGAAATCGTGGATGCATTGGTGAGTCTCTCGACTCTGAATCAGTTCCTGTGGACTGGAGGGTTGTAACTACTGATGTAAGGCTAACTGGTGTATAATTTAAGAAAGGAGGGAGAGAGAAAAGGGGGAATTATGGACCAGTTAGCCTTACATCAGTAATGGGGAAGATGCTTGAGTTGATTATTAAAGATGTTATAGCAGCGCATTTGGATAGCAATGACAGGATTGGTCAAAGTCAGCATGGATTTATGAAGGGGAAATCATGCTGGACTAATCTTCTGGCATTTTTTTGAGGATGTAACAAGTAGAATGGATAAGGGAGAGCCAGTGGATGTGGTGTATCTGGACTTTCAAAAAGCCGTTGACAAGGTCTCACACAAGAGATTAGTGTGCAATATTAGAGCACATGGTAGGGTATTGACATGAATAGAGAACTGGTTGGCAGACAGGAAGCTTGATTATTATAATAAATAATAATAATACTAATAATAATAATAATAATAATAATAATACTAATAATAATAATAATAATAATAATAATAATAATAATAATAATAATAATAATAATAATAATAATTATTATTATTATAATAATAATAATAATTATTATTATAATAATAATAATAATAATAATAAATGTAATATATATAACTTGTTTATTCACTGAAACATTGTTTATGGTTTAGATTAATGTAGCACCAGCAGAACAATGGCACAGCTAACATAGTTGCTGCCTCACAGCTCCAGCGACCAGGTTCATTCCTGGCCTCCAGTGCTGTCTGCGTGGAGTTTGCACTCCCCCCCTGTGATTGCATGGATTTCCTCCAGATGTTTTGCTTCCTCCCATTTCCCAAATCATTTGCAGGTTTGGTGGTTAATTGGCTGCTGTAAATTGTGCAGATGAATGGTACAGTTTGGGAGAGTTGATGGGAATATGTTGGGAATAAAATTGGATTAGTATAATTTTCCTCAGCAAAGACACCGGCCGGAGGGCCTTTATCTGTGCTGTATATCTATGACTTTATAGCGCATAACGATGAAGATATCTATTATTATAGGAAAATATAGTGCTATCAAAAGTCAAATTAGTGATTCAATCAACAGGAATTAAAATCACAATAAATATCTATACCCGTTGCTGTTCAGTGCTGAAAAGCTAACTAGCCATCAACTGCAAGTTTTCAGGATTTTCAGGATCATACTCCAAGGCATTTTCCAAAGCTGCTTAACATTTATTTGGAGCATCATCCTCTGAACTGTAACCAAAAAATAACATTGATGTGAACTGATGGAGATACATTTTTTGCCATGTTAATAGTACAATTACAACTGATTACATAACAAAAGTTATTTGCATTAACTGAACTGAATCTCTATTTGCATTGATAAACACATTTCAGGAAGGACTTACTGCAATTCAGCTCCTTTAATAATTCAAATGAAAGCTAAGTCATTATCACATCAACTGGATTTCATGTTCAGTCCGATAAATGATTTTACCATAAATGAAGAAGGAAATCGCATAAGTTGTCAGAATTATTGGAATAAAGATAAGCTCCATTGCTCTGTGTAACAACCCAATCTTAGCATGAATTTTATGAATTACTCGTGCATTTAAAATTGCAAACTTAACAAATCTGGAGCTATTTTAAACAGAAATGAGGAAACTGAGGAGTAACCCGATAGAGGTCTTTGTGGCAGCTCCCAAGGGTCGTGCCATCCTAACTGTCAAACCCCTCGGCACGGGAGTGGTTCAGTCCGGAGGCGGCCCTTAACCAGAGGGTTTAAAGGCAGGGGTTTGGGTGCCATCTTTCTCTCGTGTGGACTTCCCTACAACCGGGAGGGACACAAATAAAGGTGCCTCTCGAAATACCTGACTTCTCTCTTTCCTTTCGAGACCTACGCACCACATTGGTGACCCCGACGCTCCATTGTCGTCATGATGGATAAAGGAGAAAGCCCTACCACCTCACAGGCCGGCCCGGCCCTGTCTCTGGACGCGGTCTCGGTAAAATTGCCCAACTTCTGGACCAAGGCGGAGGCCCAATTCAACCTGCGGGGCATCACAGTCGATGCCACCCGCTTCTATTACCTGGTGGGGGCCCTCGACCAGGACACGGTCGAAGAGGTCACGGACTTCATCGCAGCCCCCCCGGCCACTGATAAATATCTCGGTCTTAAGGAGCTCCTGCTCCAAATTTATGGACTCAGTAGGATGGTGCTTGCTGCTAGGCTCCTTCATATGGATGGCCTAGGCGACCGACGGCCATCTAGCCTCCTAAAGGAGATGGTTGCTCTCCTGGATGGGCACACACCGTGCCTGTTGTTCGAGTATACCTACCTCCATCTGCTGCCGGCCTACATCCGTCTTCAGCTCACGGACGTCTTCTTCGCCGACATCAGGGCTCTCGTGGATGGCGCGCCCTGATGACGTCAGCGCGCTGGCCGTCAGCAGCCACGGGGACACACTGAGGACGACGCGCCCTGATGACGTCAACGCACTGGCCGTCGGCAGGTGCGCCGATGACGTCACCCCGGCAGCTCCCGATTTCCTCCGGTGGGGCGGGGAAGCTGTGGAAGGAGTGACAGATCCAGCCCGACGGCCCGCTCGATCGCCCCCAGCGGCAGTGAGGGGTACTGCACCTGCAGTCCAGCGCCAGCAAGCTGCAAGTGCCACCAACAGGAGCCGGCAAGCTCCAAGTACCACCAACATGAGGCGCTGGTGCTACTACCATCAGCGGTGGGGTGCTGCAGCACGACAATGCCGCCAGCCGTGCACATTCCCGGGAAATGCCTGGGCCGGCTGCCAATAGTCCCCGTGGCGGCCAGCCAAATTCACCGCCTCTTCGCCTGGGATCGGCGCTCCGGGACCCGCTTCCTTGTTGATACTGGAGTGGAGCTCAGCGTCCTGCCCCCTTCACTGGCCGAAATTCGTTCCGGTAAGCGGGGGCCCGTCCTCACCGTGGTGAATGGCAGCCCCATCCGCATTTATGGAGCGCGCATGGTTCCGATCGTGTTCGGCTCCTGCCATTTCTCGTGGCGGTTTACCATTGCCGACGTCTCCCAGCCATTGCTCGGGGCCGACTTCCTCCGGGCGCATTCCCTCATGGTGGACGTCAGGCATCAGCGCTTGGTCAACGCCGCTACGATGGAGCCGATCACGTTACGTTTGGATCAGCCAGTGGGACGCCCCCTGTCGTCCGTGGATTCCCGCTTCGCACGGATCTTGGCCACGTTCCCGGACATCCTGACCCCACAGTGTCGGTCATCGACCCCCAGTCACGGAGTGGTACATTTTATACAAACTACCGGCCCACCTATCCACGCACGAGCACGCCGACTGCCTCCGGATAAACTGCGTCTGGCACGGCAGGAATTCCGTACGATGGAGTCCTTGGGGATCGTCCGCCCTTCAAGCAGCCCATGGGCATCCCCACTCCACATGGTCCCTAAGTCAAGTGGGGGCTGGCGACCTTGCGGGGATTACCGGCGGCTGAATGCCGCAACAACAGCGGATCGGTACCCCGTACCCCACATCCAGGACTTCACCGCCCATTTGGCTGGGGCTACAATTTTTTCAAAAGTGGATCTGGTACGGGGTTATAACCAGATCCTGGTCCACCCGGATGATGTACCCAAGACGGCGATCATCACGCCATTCGGACTTTATGAGTTCACGCGGATGCCGTTCGGCCTCAAGAACGCTGCGCCGGCTTTTCAACGCCTAATGGACGGGGTGTGTCGCAAACTCGATTTTGTGTTTGTTTACCTGGATGACATCCTGGTGGCCAGCTGCTCGCAGCAGGAGCACTGCGCCCACCTCCGGCAGCTCTGTCAGCGGCTCAGCGAGCATGGTTTGGCTATCAACCTCGACAAGTGCCGTTTTGGGGTAACGGAGATCGACTTCCTCGGCCACCGCATGACTTCACAAGGCGCGGTTCCCCTGCCTGACAGGGTCGACGCCATCCGTCGGTTTCCCCGCCCACGCACGGTGCGCGGCCTGCAGGAGTTTGTCGGCATGGTGGCATTTTACCATCGTTTCGTGCCATCCTCGGAGTCGGCGGTTGGTGCCATGCTGGAGCAACTGACGGACGGAGGTTGGCGGCCCCTGGCCTTCTTCAACCGGCACCTCAACCGCGCGCAGACCAAATACAGCGCGTTCGATCGCGAGCTCCTGGCTCTGTACCTGGCAGTGCGCCACTTCCGCTACTTCCTGAGGGGCCACCCGTTCACCGACTACACGGACCACAAGCCGCTCACTTTCGCCCTGGCAAAGGTTTCCGACCCCTGGTCCGCACGACAACAGCGGCATTTGGCCTACATTTCGGAGTATACTACTTCTATCCGCTACATCGAGGGGAAAGAGAACCGGGTGGCCAACGCATTGTCTCGCCCCGCTATCAACGCCGTTTTCGAGGTGGCGCCCGGAATTGGCTATTCTGCTCTGGCAGAGGCACAGCTCACGGACGATGAGATGCCCGCCTACCGGACTGCCATCTCCGGCCTCCGCATTGAGGATGTCCCTCTCGGTCCTGGGGGAGTGACAATCCTGTGCGATGTGTCGTCCGGTCAGCCGCGCCCCATCGTCCCTGCCACCAGGCACCGGAGGGTGTTCGAGGTTATCCACGGACTGTCTCACCCATCATTCCGGGCGACAACGGCACTAGTGGCCGCTCGTTTCATGTGGCACGGTCTGCACAAGCAGGTTGGCCACTGGGCTCGCACCTGCATTCCGTGCCAGACGGCAAAGATCCAGCGCCATGTCCGTGCGCCTCTCCAGGAGTTCGGTCTACCTCACCGGCGATTCGACCATATCCACGTGGACATTGTGGGGCCTGTTCCGCCGCCCCGGGGCATCACCCACCTTCTCACGATGGTGGACCGCTTCATGCGGTGGCCGGAGGCCATACCGCTGGCCGACACTTCAACAGCTACATGCGCTCGTGCGTTGTCCGCGCACTGGATTGCTCGCTTCGGGGTGCCGGCGCACATCTCCTCAGACCGGGGGCCACAGTTCACCTCTGAGCTGTGGTCAGCCATGGCTCACATGCTCGGCGTGCGGCTGCACCACACCACGGCTTATCACCCGCAAGCTAACGGTCTGGTGGAGAGGTTCCACCGGCAGCTCAAGGCGGCATTGAAGGCACGACTCTCCGGCCCGGACTGGATGGACGTGTTGCCGTGGGTCATGCTGGGCATTCGGACTGCTCCCAAAGAGGACTTGGCCTCATCATCGGCGGTGCTCGTGTACGGGTCGCCACTCACGGTGCCCGGGGAGTTCGTGCCATCGGCGCCGGGGCAGCAGGGAACGCCCTCATCCACCTTAAAGCACCTTTGCGAGCGAGTTGGCAGGCTCGCACCCATCCCGACGTCCCGCCATGGGACATTTCGCCCGCATGTACCATCAGCCCTCCGGGACTGCCCATACGTTTTCCTGCGCTGTGATGCCCACCGGACGCCACTCCAGAGGCCGTACGAGGGCCCGTTCCGGGTGCTGGAACACGGGCAGATGACTTTTGTGCTGGACATGGGGGGCCGGCCGGAGGCCGTGTCGATCGACCTCGAGGGTGCCCCCCTTCATGGCTCCCTCCGCCTGTCACTCTACCTGTCCTCCCGCCGGTCCATCGACCATTCCCTCGACCTGTCCCTCCACCTATGCCTCCGCCAGCCCCACGATCGGCTGACTTCCGCTCGCGGGCCGGCTGGTTCGTGCGCCCGCCGGTTTGTTTCGTGCCTCGGGTTCTGGGTGGGGGGGTCCTATGGCGGCTCCCAAAGGTCGTGCCATCCTAACTGTCGAACCCCTCTGCACGGGAGTGGTTCAGTCCGGAGGCGGCCCTTAACCAGAGGGTTTAAAGGCAGGGGTTTGGGTGCCATCTTTCTCTCGTGTGGACTTCCCTACAACCGGGAGGGACACAAATAAAGGTGCCTCTCGAAATACCTGACTCATCTCTTTCCTTTCGAGACCTACGCACCACCTCTTCATGATTATGAAAGCAATAAAAGATAGACACAGATGAGAGTTCCACCTTGCAGGGGAGGCCAAATATGTACTTAAATTATCATGGTCTGAATTTTCCAATGAATTTTGAGCCACCTTCCTGGTAATTTGCTTTCATTCAAAGTCTGAACATCCTCTGAAGCCAGCCCCCATTTCCTTGTTGTAACTATACTTAAGAGAGGATGTTCAGACTTTGAATGGAAGCAGATGCGATTTGTGTCCTGATGGCCGGTTAAGCCACACGCCTAGGTTGAACTGTCCAAAACTGTCAATGAGGTATAATGTTTCTGCAATTCTCAAACTTACAATCTCAACCAAAAAGTATGAACATATGATTTATGAGGACAAATGGTCCACTCAGCATCAAGCCTCCATCTGCATTTAAAAAGATTACATAACCACATTTGTGCATTCATATTTACCTATGGCAAGATTTCACCCCCTTGCTTATCATACATCTACCTACCATTGCTTCCACTATCCTATTTGAAAAAGAAATCCAAAAACATGACGAGATGGGAGAAAAAATTCTCCCACAAAAAGGAATCATCCTCTCCACGGCCATTTATGAAGATCGATCCGTGTCCAATTTCACTCTAACGTATTAATCTAATGAAGTTTCTCTGAAGATATAAAAATACAGCAGATATTTTAGAATCTGGATCAAAAAACAACTGCATGAGGAACCCTGTTGGGGGAGTGGAATTATCCATGTTTCAAGTCGAGACCCTGCATCTGGATTGAGAGTGGAGCGGGGAGGCACTCGGTATAAAGAGGAGACAGGGACAGGTGAGAAAGGGCCGGTAAGTGATGTGGACCAAGGAGGGGCAGGCTTAAATTTCACTGTAAGATTTTCTAAACTACTTCCAATGGATGAACGTTCCTCCTTAAACAAGCAGACAGTAGTGTGTACTGTTTGTACATAATAATTCAAATTTAATAGACAATAGACAAAAGACAATAAGTGCAGGAGTAGGCTATTCGGCCCTTCGAGCCAGCACTGCCATTCACTGTGATCATGGCTGATCAACCACATTCAGTACCCCGTTCCTGCCTTTTCCCCATATCCCCTGATTCCGTTATCTTTAAGAGCTCTATCCAACTCACTCTTGAAAGCATACAGAGAATTGGCCTCCATTGCCTTCTGAGGCAGAGAATTGCACAAATTCAGAACCCTCTGTGTGAAAAAGTTTTTCTCATCTCCGTTCTAAATGGCTTACCCCTTATTTTTAAACTGTGGCACCTGGTTCTGGACTCCCCCAACATCGGGGGGCTTGACAATGGCTTATGTAACTGAAGCAAAACATCCCCACCCTTGTAATTCAATTGCCTGTTCTGATAGCTTTCCTTTTCACTTGCTGTACGTCCAAACAAATTTCTACAAATCATGCTTTAGGACTCCCACATCCCATTCCCAAAATCCCACATCCCTCTGCAACTTAAAACTCTGCAATATTTCACAATTTATACACTCTGCTATTTTTTGTTATGCTAAAGTGGATAATGTCACATTTTCTCAATTCACACTTCATTTGCCAAATCATTGCTCACTCACTTAACCTTTTTTTCCATTTCCATGTGTAGCCTCCTTATGTCAGCTTCACAATTTGCATTCACGCCCATTTTTGTGTTATCATCAAATTGAAGACCATTGCCTTCATCCAAATCATTTACAAACATGGTGAAAAGTTGCTGCCCAGCACTGATTCCTCTGGCACATCACACACTAGATCTTGCCAAGCCGAAAAAGACAGAGTTATGCCTGGCTCTGTTTCCTGCTACACAGCCAATCTTATATCCTTGCCAACATGTTACCTCCTACACCATGGGTTTTACTGTTTGCACTAACCTTTGATGTGGCATCCTATCAAATAGCTTCTGGAAATCTAAGTACAGAAGGTCCACTGGGTCCCATGTAACTGCTGCATGCTCAACTTCTTCAAAGACATCCAATAAATTTGTCAAAAATAATTTACTTTCACAAAACTGTTGACTTTGTCAGATTACGTTGATATCTTTTGATATTAAAAAAGATTGCATCATAAATTCTGGATGCACAGAGTCTCTTGCCCAGAGTAGGTGAATCAAAGACCAGAGGATATATGTTTAAGGATGAAGGGGTAAATATTTAATAAGAATCTGAGGGGTAACCTTTTCACACAAAGGGTGGTGGGTGTATGGATAAACTGCTAGAGGAGGTAGGCGAGGCAGGGAGTATCCCAATGTTTAAGAAACAGTTAGTCAGGTACATGGACGGGACAGGTTTGGAGTGATATGGGCCAAACGCGGGCAGGCGGGACTAGTGTAGCCGGGACAAGTTGGCCGGTGTGGGCAAGTTGGGCCGAAGGGCCTGTTTCCATGCTGTATGGCTCAAAAACCAACATATATAACACAGAAGGTAGACACAAAATGCTTGAGTAACTCATCGGGACAGGCAGCATCTCTGGAGTGAATGAATGGGTGGCGTTTTGGGTTGAGACCCTTCTTCAGACTGAAGATAAAACACAGAGCTGAGTGTGTTTAAAATTGAGTAAAAAATTCGCCATATCATGATGCAGCTGTACAAGTTCTTGGTGACATCCCACTTGGAGTACGGTATGCAGTTCTTGTTGATAAAGGAAGGATGTAGTCACTGTTGGAAAGGGTGCAGAAGTGATTCACCACAATGTTACCCAACCTTGTGTAATTGAGTTGTAGGGAGAAGCTGGACAGGTTGGGATTCCTTCCTTTGGTGTGTAGGAAGCTGAGGGCTGCACTTGTTGAGGAATACAAGAGCATGAGGGGCTTGGATAAAGTGAACAACTACAATATTTGTTCAAGGTAGAGGATTCTAAAGGCAGAGGGCATAAGCTTAATGTGAAAGTGGAGAGATTTACAAGGGACCCCAGGGGCAGTTTTTCATGCAAAGGATAGTCCGGATCAGGAATGAGCTACTGGAGTAAGCTATAGACGCGGATACAATTATGACTTTTAATAGACATCTGGTCAGATATATTGACAGGAAGGGTTTAGAACGCTCCGGGCCAAATGGAACCATCCCAGTATGTCAACTTGTTCAAGAAGGAACTGCAGATGCTGGAAGATCGAAGGTACACAAAAATGCTGGAGAAACTCAGCGGGTGCAGCAGCATCTATGGAGCGAAGGAAATAGGCGACGTTTCGGGCCGAAACCTTCTTCAGACTGATGGGGGGTGGGGGGGAGAAGGAAGGAAAAAGGGAGGAGGAGGAGCCCGAGGGCGGGGGGATGGGAGGAGACAGCTCGAGGGTTAAGGAAGGGGAGGAGACAGCAAGGGCTAGCAAAACTGGGAGAATTCAACGTTCATGCCATCAGGACACAAGCAACCCAGGCGGAATATGAGGTGCTGTTCCTCCAATTTCCAGTGTTGCTCACGCTGGCAATGGAGGAGACCCAGGACAGAGAGGTCGGATTGGGAATGGGAGGGGGAGTTGAAGTGCTGAGCCACCAGGAGTTCAGATAGGTTATTGCAGACTGAGCGGAGGTGTTCGGCGAAACGATCGCCCAACCTCCGCTTAGTCTCCCCGATGTAAATCAGCTGACATCTAGAGCAGCGGATGCAGTAGATGAGGTTGGAGGAGATACAGATGAACCTTTGTCACACCTGGAACGACTGCTTGGGACCTTGAATGGAGTCGAGGGGGGAGGTGAAGGGACAGGTGTTGCATTTCTTGCGGTTGCAACGGAAAGTGCCCGGGGAGGGGGTGGTACGGGAGGGAAGGGAAGAATTGACAAGGGAGTTGCGGAGGGAGCGGTCTTTGCGGAAGGCAGACATAGGGGGAGATGGGAAGATGTGGCGAGTGGTGGGGTCACGTTGGAGGTGGCGGAAATGGCGGAGGATTATTTGTTGTATTTGCCGGCTGGTGGGGTGAAAGGTGAGGACTAGGGGGACTCTGCCCCTGTTGCGAGTGCGGGGATGGGGAGAGAGAGCAGTGTTGCGGGGTATGGATGAGACCCTGGTGTGAGCCTCATCTATGGTGGCAGAGGGGAATCCCCGTTCCCTGAAGAACGAGGACATTTCCGATGCCCTGGTGTGGAACGTCTCATCCTGGGAGCAGATGCGCGTCAGCGGAGGAATTGGGAGTAGGGGATGGAGTCTTTATAGGGGGCAGGGTGGGAAGACGTGTAGTCCAGATAGCCATGTGAGTCAGTTGGTTTGTAGTGTATGTCGGTCAGAAGTCTGTCCCCTGCGATGGAGATGGTGAGGTCAAGGAATGGTAGGGAAGTTTCGGAAATGGTCCTGGTGTATTGGAGTGCCGGATGGAAGTTGGTGGTGAAGTGGATGAAGTCATTCAGTTGTGTGTGGGTGCAGGAGGTGGCCCCAAAGCAGTCGTCAATGTAACGGGACAAGGTGGGCCGAAGGGCCTGTTTCCAAGCAGTGTAGTTGTTTGACTCTAACTATTATTCCCAATCCTTCTTACGTTTGTGCCATCAGCAAAGTTGGAAACATATACGGCTCCCTTGGCCGACTATTGATTTATAATAGTTCAATTCCACGGGCTCTAACTTTATTCTACAAACTAAAGCTTCTTTAAAAACTAAAATTCACCATCTCCACGATAAATTCCTGTTCTGCAATTCTCCTAGACGAGAACTCACAGAACTTCAATGGATTTGTCAAACCTGATTAAATCAAAATAATGCAATGTATCTCCTTCTTTGGCTTAATTGAAATTAACATTCTGGCTGTTCCTGCAGAAGATGCAATTTGTCATAGATTCTGTGGGCAGCTTTCCCAGCAGTAGCAAAGGAAAACTACAGAGGTTTGTGTTGCGCCACATAACACCAAGAGCAATACCACCCCTATGAGGGGTCTAACAATGAGGAGCCCCACACTGGAGCCTAAGTGTGGATACTACAGTGATCCTTTATGTGGGTGTTCGGGATGCTCGTTTGAGCATTAATTCCCAACCATCACACAAGAACATAGACAAATGTTGACAGTCCCAAATGGAATCTTCTGCAGAAATTTCAGGCGATGAGCTCTATAATAAGTTTAAAGTGTGCAACGTGATAACCTATTTATCTGGATTGCAGCACCGTGTGATGTCCCCCACTGCAAGAAGGTTAGTTGAGGCATTTACCATAAATGCGTTTAAGCAGAATCTGAACAAATAAAAGCCAAGGAACAAAGAATTAACATACATAATAATGGGGTTAGTGGAGGAATAGCAAGACTCTTGGGTGATGTACAAACTGCACCAAGGACCTACTGGGCAGAATAGCCTGCTTCTGAGCTATAAATACAATTCAATACTTCATAACTATTCACTTAGATTTATCAGTTGGATATCTATTGAGTGATTGTCTGCAGTTCAATGAATCCATCATCTTTGTGTGTGGCTGACTATTTCTTTGCAAACTGAACAGCTGTTATTATTCTTTCTAAAATCAACAATCGCTCTTATCTTTTCCCTGACTGGAACAAAAAGTAGAATTCTTCAGAAAGCAATATAGGACCAAACTATATGGCAAGATATAATTTGATTCATGAACCAATATATTATAACTAATCTTTTTCCTACAACAGCAGCACAATAACACCATGCATTTATAAAGCAGCTACAATATCAGTGGAGTTGATAGCGTAAATGCACAAAGTCTTTTAACCAGGCTAGAGAAATCGAGAAAGAGAGGAAACAGGTTTAAGATGAGATAGGAAAGATTTAATAGGAAACTGAGAGGCAAAGTTTTTACTCAAAATGTGGTGGGGATATGGAAAAAAATGCCAGAGGAAATAGTTGAGGTAGGTACAATAACAGCATTTACACGATACTTGGACAGGAAAGGTTTAGAGAAATGTAGATCAAATGAGACTAACTAAATGGGGCATCTTGGTCGAATGAACCGTATGAGCCTTTTTCCATGCTAAATGATGCTATGACTCTAATATCGTGACCATCCAGATACCCTTCATCAGGCCAAGGCAAGACAGACAGTGGTGGAAAGAAATTCATCTAGAGAGCAGAAGGAAGACCAGAACTAATTAAAGCAGATATCTCCAACGTTGCAAGGACAAGGGTGGATTACAGTATGTGGATGAAAAGGGCAGGGGTATGGAAGAGTCTGGCAATTTTAAATAAGATAATACTAGATCCAAAGTGAATGAAGATCAGCAAGCACAGTAAGGGTTAGAGCCCATGTAGATTTGTTATAATCAATACTATAAATGAAACAAACAGAAGTATCAAAGTGAACTTATACACGTAGACATTGCAAGTTATTGATTTCAGTAGAACTGGTTCAAAATTAACTGTACAATTTGGTGACCCAAAGAAATAGCTCCATTATGTTTGCGAATTAAAGCTGCTTCAAATATTAATAACCCTCTGTGTTTATTGTTACATAATATCTTGTTTATAAGCTGTTTTAATTTCAGTTTCATTCTCTGGGGGTCACATAAAATCTTTCATTTGCAATAATTAATTTCTAATTCATTCCCATCCATCTATTACCATATATGCAATCATACGATGGCTAATATATACAAAATATACACCACCCGCTACCCAAATTTTGAACAATCACCTTGAAATTAACAATAATAGAGGTTGGTGGGTATAAGAACAAGCTGCCAGAGTAGGTAGTTGAGGCAGGTAATGTAACAAAATTTAAAGGACATTTGGACAGGTACATGGATAGGAAAAGTTTAAAGGGATATGGGCCAAATGCAAGCAGAGGGTGCTAGTGTAGATGGGGCATCGTGGGCCAAAGGGCCTGTTTTCATGCTGTATGACTCAATTACTCTATAACTCTCCATATTTTTTAATGCATGTTGTGTCCTGACACTAAACACCATGAGCAATACCACGCAACGATGTCTACAACATTGACTTGCTTTTGTCTCTCGATTTATCAACCCTTGTGATCTGAAGGTGCCATAGATCAATACAATTCAGTGGTTTATATTAGCTAAAAACCAACTGGGCTATCATATGACTGCTGTCACAAATAAACAAATAAGTCAGTAAGAATGGTACTCTTCCTTCTTAAAAATAAATTCATGACTTCAATAACCGCAGACACTTTTATCATCAACACCTTTTCAGTTATGCATTTTTAAACTTGATTCAAAGTTCTAAATCTTGAAAAATTATTTGCAATGGAAGCTCAAGATTCAATTGTAGATTTTTTTTTTTAAATGATCATCCTAAAATCAGGTGCTATGAGTGGCATTAGAACATTTGCCAAAGACACTGATACATTGATACTTTACCAGTGCAATGGTAACAAAGAGAGATCTAAAATCATTAGAGCCCTAAATCTGGAACAAAAAAAAAGAGGATAGATGCAGGAGGAACTCATCAGGTAATTAATTTCCCTCTGTGGAGGGAAATGGGCAACCGATACTTCAGGCCGAGAACCTTCATTTGTTCTGAAAGACAAGTGGGGAATTACCCAGTACAACGAGGTAGGGGATGGGGGGAAAAGATAACAAGCAACAGGTGAACACAGGTGAGGAGACAGAAGCAAAGAACTACAGATGCTGGTTTACAAAAAAAGACACAAAGTGCTGGAGTAACTCAGCGGGTCAGGAATCATCTCTAGAGAACATGGATAGGCCACGTTTCAGGATCGGGACCCTTCTTTGGTCTGAAGAAGTCACCTATCCATGTTCTCCAGAGATACTGCCTGACCTGTTAAGTTACCAACACTTTGTGTATTTTTTTTTAACATACAAACTCCGCGTAGTCAGGATCAAACCATGGTCTCTGGCACTGTAATGCAGCAACTCTACCACAGTGCCACCATACTGCCCTAAACCCAGGGCATCGTGCAGCATCTGGTGCTTACCCACCACACCACCTCCAGGTCCCTCAGATCAGCCGACTTGGGGTTAATGAACATCCCGCGGTCTAGGCATAAGCTCAGGGGCGACCGCGCCTTTGCGGTTGCAGCTCCTAAACTGTGGAATAGCATCCCTCTTCCCATCAGAACTGCCCCCTCCATAACCCCCACTTTTTTGATAAAATTATTGACATAATATCAGAGTTTAATTACCAAAATGTGATAATAGGGGGGGACTTTAACTGTGTTTTAGATTCATATCTAGATAAATCAGCAAAACAAAAGAAGAGTAATTTAAAATCTAAAACTAGCGAACTTCTAAATACATATATAAAAAATACGAATATAATAGATGTATGGAGATCTGCTAATCCAGTTGGAAGGGAATACTCGTTTTACTCTTCGGTGCATAAAACTTATTCAAGAATTGATTATTTTTTAGTGGATATGAAATTAATGCCATATACAAACAACCCAACATACCACATTAGTAGTATCTCAGATCACTCCCCATTGACATTTTCAGTAAAATTTGAGGGAATGCCGGGCAAAAAATTTTTTTGGAGGTTTAATACACATATTTTAAATGACGTGCAAGGCTATCAATATTTAAAACAACAAATGGAACTTTTTTTCGATACAAATGATATACCAGGTACTTTGCCTTCTTTATTATGGGAAACTTTTAAGGCATTTATGAGAGGAATTATAATTTCATATCAAAGTTTTCAAAATAAAAAGAATAAGACAGAACAATTGTTGTTAGAACAAGAAATCAGACAGTTAGAGATGGATAATGCCAAAGATTCCACGACAGATAAACACAATAAGATAATATTACTGAAATTTAAACTTAATCGAATTTTATCGGCAAGGGTAATAAGACTATTCCAAATGACAAAACAGGAACATTTTGAGTTTGGTGACAAACCACATAAGCTTTTAGCTCGCCAATTGAAAAAACAAGAAAAGGAAAATACTATAACCAAAATTAAATCAGAGAAAGGAGAATTACTAATACTACCTAAAGATATTAATAATAGATTTGCCCAATTTTATCAAAACTTATATACATCTAAAATTAAAAGAGAAGATAGTAAAATAAAAAAATTCTAGATAATTGTAATCTTCCAATACTGGACCTTTTGGAACAAGAGGAATTAGGAGCTCAAATTACAATCAAAGAAATAGGTGAAACAATAAAATCGCTGAAAAATGGTAAGACACCGGGACCAGATGGTTTTAATAATGAATTTTATAAAAAATTTCAGGAGATAACAACCCCTTATTTATTTAATTTATACTCCCATGCTTTTAAAGAAAACAAACTACCTGAAACACTAACAGAATCAACTATTACACTTATTCCAAAAAAAGATAAAGATTTAGAAGATCCGGGCTCGTACAGAGCTATATCACTTTTAAATACAGATCAGAAAATTTTAGCAAAGATTTTATCAAGAAGATTAAGCAAATATATTAGTAAATTGATAAACCCTGATCAAACGGGGTTTATACCTAAAAGATACTCATTTAATAATCTGAGACGTCTGTTTAATATAATGTACTCGCATAAAGTAGAGGAAGAAGATATATCAATTATTTCTTTGGATGCAGAGAAAGCATTTGATCAGGTAGAGTGGCAATACTTATATAAAGTACTACAAAAATTTAATATGGGAGAGAATTTTATAAGATGGGTAAAATTATTATATGATAAACCGATGGCAAGAATTTTAACTAATAACATGTTATCTCAAAAATTTCAACTATCAAGGGGTAATAGGCAGGGATGTGCACTATCACCCCTGCTATTTGCCCTTATGATAGAACCCCTGGCTGAAAGTATAAGAATTCATCCGAATATTCAGGGCTATAATACCAGAGACTCAAAGAATAAAATCTCATTATATGCAGACGATATACTTTTATATATTACAAAGTCACAAACGAGCATACCAAATTTATTAAACTTAATAGAGGAATTTGGGTCTTTTTCTGGATATAGAATAAACTGGAATAAAAGTGAAATCATGACATTAAAACCTCAAGAACCTACACACTTACTGAAGTTCCCCTTTAAAATCGCAACAGAAAAATTTAAATATTTGGGTATTCAGATTACTAGAAAATATAAAGCATTATTCAATGCTAATTTCATGCCTTTATTAAATAAACTTAATACGTTGATTAAATTTTGGAAAACACTTCCCTTATCATTATTAGGTAGAATAAATGCAATAAAAATGATCTTCCTACCACAATTACTATACCTATTTCAATCTATACCGGTATATATACCAAAATACTTTTTTAAAAAATTAGACTCTAATATTACTAATTATATTTGGGACTATAGATCACATAGAATCACAAAAAAACACTTATGTAAACCAAAAGAGGTCGGGGGACTTTCACTTCCGAATTTTATGTATTATTACTGGGCAGTGCATATTAAGAATATGATTTATTGGTTGGATAGTGCTACCCAACAGACAGAATGGATAAAAATGGAGAAGGAGGATTGCCATCCTAGTAATATAGGAACGATCCTCTTCTCCCCAAAAAAACTGAATAACACAATATATAAGAAGAACCCAATTATATATGGTACAATAAGAATTTGGAAACAAATAAAATTATCTTTAAAATTAAGAAATCTATCACTGTTAATGCCAATAGCGAATAACCCTTTATTTAAACCATCTCTTATTGATAAGACATATAACCAATGGGAAAGTCTCGGAATTAGAAGGATCGGGGATATGTATGAAATGGGAAACTTACTATCATTCCAACAATTACAATTAAAATTTAAATTGAAAAACAACCAATATTTTAAATATCTTCAGATTTGCGATTTCGTGAAAAAATATATACAAGGATATCAAAAAGTAACTCCTGACTTATTGGAAGAGGCAATGAATATTGAAGCTGACTCACAAAAATTAATATCATATTTATATAATAGTATTCTAAATATAGACCTACCATCGACAGAGGTACTTAGAGAAGAGTGGGAACGGGAACTAATGATAAAAATTACGAAGGTTAAATGGGAAAAATACCTGATATATATTCACAAATGTTCAATTAATGTAAGACATAATTTAATTCAATTTAAAATTGTACATAGATTATATTACTCAAAAACAAGATTGAACAAATTTTATCCAAATATATCCGCCACTTGTGATAAATGTCTAGCCCAAAAGGCAACTATAACACACTCCTTAGTCTCCTGCATAAAACTTTATAGATTTTGGAATGATATTTTTGAAATATTTACAAAATTATTCAAGACAAGAATGGAACCTAATACTGAAATGATTATATTTGGCGTAATGGAAGATGGGAATAAATTGAACACATCTCAAAATCTATTCCTTAACTATGGTTTAATAATAGCAAAAAAATTAATTCTTAAATTTTGGAAGGGTACATCAATACCAACGCTTAAAATGTGGATTGCAAGTATGTTGGACACCGCTCATCTTGAGGAAATGCGATTCCTTCTAATGGATAAATCAGACCAATTCATAACGAGTTGGTCTCCATTCGTCGTTTTTTTGGAATCATATGGTGCAACACAATTGTAAAAAATAACTGTTTCAGGACTGGACGAGGGTTGGTCAAGACTATAAATAATGATCTCCTCTTTTTTTCTTTTCTTCTCTCTATTCTCTCTCTCAACTTTTTTCATTTACTCGTTTTCTTTTTTCACACACTATATATTTCACATCTTTCTATCCTTTACTATCTAACTTCTTTTTCTTATTCTAATCTTTTTTCAGTGTAACAAAAAAAAAAAAAAGAAGTTGTACATAAAATGTATTATGAAAATATATATTAGGCACTTTGGTGCCATATGACTGTACTTACTTCTAATAAAATAAAATATTAAAAAAAAAAAAAAAAAAGAACTGCCCCCTCCATCGACTCCTTTAAGTCGAGACTTAAAACTCATCTCAACTCCCAAGCTTTTCTTGACGTCCTCTGAGCGAGGGCTATATGTATGTAGTGATGTTTGTATTTAATCCATGAACCACTGTTGTATCACGTAGTACCTCCACCAATGTAAAGCACTTTGGCCAACGAGAGTTGTTTTTTAAATGTGTTATATAAATAAAAGTGACTTGACTTGACTTGGAGAGGGTATGGACAGGCAACATTTAGAGTCGAGATTAAAATAGCTTGATGAATAATAACATATCTCAACGTTTACATTCAGAGGAAAGTCTGTAATTGGAATAAACAGCCAGAGGAAGCTATAGCTGTGGATAAAATTATGACTTTCAAAATACATTTAGACAGATATATTGGAAGGGTTCAGATGGATGTGGGCAATGCAGGCAAATGGGATTAGCCCAGAATGCTAACTAGGTTGGCATGTACGATGGGCCGAAGGGCCTGTTTCCGTGCTGTTTGGCTTTACAACTCTATCACAGCCTTTTCCATTTAGCTCACTTTCAAACGTGCTTCTGGAGTACAATTTTTCAAATCTTTTCTTGCCAAAGTAAATTTCAAGGAACAAAAGAAACAGCAGCGGGCTGTCTAGTTCCTCAAACCCATTCTATCCATTCAAACACTTCCCAGGTGCTGCATCGTGATCTGTATACAATGCACCAGCAGCCTTAAAATATTTGCCTATTTCTTAATTTTACCCAAAGTTCCCACATCCTTCTTCTCCCTTATTATATTGGCTCATTTGTTATTATTGGGAATAGTATACATAGTTAGGGGCATTGACACTATCCTCTGTCATGAAGATCAAGAGTCCCGAAAGCTGTCACCTGCCAGGTGCTCGGATTCGGGATATCTCGTCTGACCTGCAGAGGAACTTGGAGTGGGAGGGGAAAGATCCGGTCATCATGGTCCATGTGGGTACCAATGATGTCGGTAGAATGAGGAAATAGGTTCTGCTGAGGGAATTTCTACAGCTAGGCACCAAATTAAAAAGCAGAACCAAGGTAATAATCTCTAGGTTTGCTACCTGAACCACGAGCAAATTTGCATAGGTTTGAGAAGATAAGAGAGTTGAACGCATGGCTCAAAGACTGGTGTGGAAGAAGTGTGTTTGAACTTGTGGGACATTGGCACCAGTATTGGGGAAGGAGGGAACTGTTCCGATGGAACGGACTCCATTTGAACCCAGCTCGGACCGGACTCCTAGCAAACCGTATAACCAGGGCCATAGATAGAGCTTTCAACTAAATAGTGAGGGGGTGGGGTCTACAAATTGGAAATGTAAGGGTAGAGTTACAGGGAAAGAAAGGGGGTGGGGGTTACAGTGGGGGTTACAGAGGGGGTGGGGCAGCTCTGCTTGTAAGGAATGAAATTCGGTCCTTAGCAAGGGGTGACAAAGGATCAGTAGCTGTAGAGTTATTGTGGGTAGAGCTGAGAGTAAAAATACCCTAATAGGAGTTATTTGGGTCTAATAGGACTTGCATAGGGTGGACAATATTGAGAGTAATGACTCAATGGTGATTATGTCACATGAGGTGTATCATGCCATGAACAAGCTGTCCAACAACAAAGCAAGTGGCTTGGATCATATTTCTCCTGAACATCTTAAGTATGCGAGTACGAGGATAGCTCCTCTCCTTGCTATTCGTTTTACTGGCTTTATGATTCATGGCTTGTTACCAGACTCAATGTTGTCTGTTCTGTTAGTGCCAGTCATTAAGGACAAACCTGGTAAAGTAGGGAGCCTAAATAATTACAGGCCCATAGCATTAGCCAGCATATTGTCAAACGTCTTAGAAAGAGTTTTGCTGGATAGAGTAAATGAGTTTGTTAACTCCACAGATAACTAGTTGGATTTTAAAGCTAAACATGGCACTGATTTATGCATATATCCCCTAAAGGAGATTGTAAACAAATATAGAGGCAAAAAATCCTCTATATGTGCTTTATTGATGCTTCGAAAGCGTTTGATCGTGTTAATCACAGAAAGCGGTTTGTTAAAATGAGTCAAAGAGGGGTGCCTAAATACATTGTGAGAATTCTGGCCTACTGGTATGCCCACCAGACTATGCAAATAAAATGTGGCAATAGGGTCTCAGCCCCATTTGGGGTTAGCAATGGTGTTAGACAAGAGGGGATTTTGTTCCCAGTCCTTTTTAATCTTTATATTGATGATCTGTCCAAACAATTGAAAGCCTGTAATACTGGGTGCATGATTGGTAATATTTTTGTGAGCCATATTATGTATGCAGATGGTCTTGTGGTCTTTAGTCCATCAGCATGTCCTTACTATATGTTCGGTGTATGGTGTGGAACATGATATTAAATATAATGCCTGTAAGAGTGCTGTTATGATCTGTAGAACCAAAGAGGATAAATGTCTAAAATTTCCTGATTTTAAATTGTCTGACAATAATCTTAGTGTCTGTAAGAAGGTAAAATATCTAGGGCATTTTATTACAGAACAAATGACAGATGATGAGGATATTTATAGGCAACGACGCATGCTGTATGTACAGGCAAATATCCTCTTGCGTAAGTTTGGTGCGTGTACAGATGTGGTGAAGATGTCGCTGTTCAGAGCATATTGCACACCACTCTACACTGTGCACCTGTGGTCGAACTATGGAAAGACAAGTTTGCAGAGATTATAGGTGTCATTTTATGATGCCATGAGAACACTGCTAAGAAAACCTAGATTGTGTAGTGCTAGTAACATGTGTGTGGCTGCAGGAGTCAGTACTTTAGAAGTTATCCTAAGAAATCATATGTATAAATTCATCTGCAGGATAAATGACTCTAATAATGTAATTATTGTGGCCTTGTCAAACATAAGGGTTAGCACTACACGCTACGAATCCCAGTTGTGGAGACACTGGTCCCGTTGTCTCGTTGTAGGACATTGATCATTCTTTTTATTCTGGATTTTAAATCATGTATTGTGCTTTTTTTAAAATATATAATTTATGATGCTTTTATACTAAGATTTTATATGTATTTTATTATGTTTTTAATATGCAATGTTTTTTTATGTAATGTTGTCCCTTGTCTGGACCTTGAGTCCGAAATTAAGTTTATTATTATTATTATTATTATTATTATTATTATTATTATTATTATTATTATTATTATTATTATAATTATTATTATTATTATTATTATTATTATTATTATTATTATTATTATTATTATTATTATTATTAGTAGTAGTATTATTATTATTATTTACACGCCTCCAAACAAAAGCCAGGATATCGGGTACAAGTTACATCAGGAGATACAATCAGCATGTAAGAAAGTTAATGTTACGGTGGTCATGGGAGATTTCAATATGCAGGTGGACTGGGAAAATCAGCTTGGTACCACCCAGATGATTTCTTAGGATAGCTTGTGGTGGAGCCTATCGGGGAAAAGGCAATTCTGGATTTAGCGTTTTGTAATGAACTGGATTTGATAAGCAAACTCAAGGTAAAGGAGTCACTAAAAGCTAGTGACCACAACATGATAAGATTCAACCTGCAATTTGAAAGGGAGAAGATGAAATCAGGTTTGTCGGTATTACAGCTGAGCAAAGGGGACTACAGAGACATGAGGGAGGAGCTGGCCAAAGTTGACTGGAAAGGGACTCTAGCAGGGAATGGTGGAACAGCAATGGCCTAATTCTGCTCTTATCATTTATGACCTTATGACCTCAATGTTGACATAACATCATCCTAATCATCTAAGCTTTCCCCCAACTTTCATCACTTTCACCAAGTTTCCTGGTTTATTTTCTCCTAGTCTTTGATATATTATGGCTCCACTTCACGTCCCCCCTCTGAACATGCTTGCCATTCGTTCAATATTTCTTATGTACAATGTTATAAACAACACTTTTTTCTGAACATACACCTTTTACCAGGTCATTTGCTTGAATAATTTCTTCATAATTTCTGCAAAAACTAAATGAAAATCAGAGCAATTTTTAAAGATATGGTCTCCTTTCATTGATTCATTACAAGCATAGTATGGTGCAACACAACTTCGGAATTAAACCGATTTACGGACAGGGTGATGGGTGTGGTGAGAAATGAAGCAGGTATATCAACACGTTTTGGTCTTTCCTTTTTTTTAAATATTATTTTTCGTTTTTGTCCTTTTATTTTTTTTAAAGTTTTTACTTATTCACTCTGTGACTACACTCTTTGGTAGCTTCCATAAATTAACGGACATGAACATTGACTCCTGCATCTGTCACTGGATCTATAGCTTCCTTTGGAACAGACAACAAAGGGTGAAGATACACAACACCACATCTCACCCTCTGCACCTCAGTACTTTCAATTTTAATTTCAATTTCAAAGCACTTTATTCGTCCCCGAGGGGCAATTTAAAAGGGCGCATTACAATAGCTTAAAAAAAGGGGCACAATCAACAAACATAAGCAGCACGCATACTGCACAATCAACCAACACACGCATTTCACAGACACACTGCACAATCACACAACACACACCGCACATCAACATTCAACACATAGTAATAGTTCTTAAAGTGCTTCCTTAGTGCTTCAATTAAAAAGTGCATATAGAAGGTTATTATTTCATTTCATATGTTCATGAGTCAGTGATCAGCATTAAGAAGCTGGACAGCCCTGGGGATGAAGGTTGCCTTCCTCCTCTGTGCCCGGCAACCCGGACAGCGGAGTCTGCGTCCTGAGGGGAGCCACTCAAACTCAGGAAACAGGATGTGAGAGGGGTCCTGAAGAATCCTACGTGTTAACTTTACAGACTGTTGGTCGCATAGGGCAGTGAGAGTTCGGACGGGCTGCTCAATGATTTTTGAGCAGACCTTGACCACATTCAACAGGCGGTTTCCGTTTTGCAGGGTGATGGTGTGGAACCAGCCCGTGAAAGAGAAGGTTATTACATGTTCAATGAATGCGTAGTAGAATGTGGTGAGAATGTCTTTGTTAATCCCAAATGACTTCAGCTTCCTGAGTAGGTACTGTCTCTGATGGCACTTTTTAAGGATTTCCTCTGTGTTAGAGGACCTTAGCAGGTTGTCGAAGGCTGTTCCCAGGTATTTGTATACCTCCACTATCTCCATTGGCTCCTGCTGGATGATTGTGGTGGCTGCCTCAGCCATCTGTCTCTGTTGGGGGGAAAAGGTCACAATCATGTCCTTGGTTTTGCTTATATTTAGCTCAAGTCAAGACTTTTCACACCATACTGTAAAGTCCTGCAGGGCTGAGCTGTGATGTTGTGTATGGCTGGGAAGCAGAGACAGGAGGACTGTGTCATCAGCAAATTATACAAAGTGGCAGTTTGGCTGGGTGGATCTGCAGTCATCAGTGTAGAGAATGAAGAGAAGTGGGGAGAGGACACAGCCTTGTGGAGACCCAGTGAAGGTGAAGAGGGTGTCGGACAAGGTGTGGTTCACCAACACCCTCTGTGATCTGTTGGTGAGGAAGTCTATAATCCACAAAGTGAGTTGGTGGTTGAGGTGGAAACGGGTGATGAGCTTCTCAGACAAAATATGTGGCTGCATGGTGTTGAATGCTGATGAGAAGTCTGCAAACAGAAGTCTGGCTGTGGCCTTGGGGATTTCCAGATGCTTATGGATGGTGTTTAAGATGAATATTTTTGCGTCATCGACACCCCTACCAGCCTGGTAAGCAAACTGCAATGGATCCATCATCGAGCCAGTTGCCTTGGTGATGTGCTCCTTGATGATCCTCTCCATGGCCTTCATGACCAGGGAGGTGAGAGCCACCGGTCTAAGGTCATTCAGGACCTTGGTGGTGCCCTTCTTTGGGATGGGAATCACTGTTGAGTTTTTCCACATCGCGGGGACTGTGCTGCTGGTCAAAGAGCCCTGGAACAGATGCTGGAACACACCTCCAAGCTGCTCAGCACAGTGCCATAGGGTCCGCCCACAGATGTTGTCTGGCCCTGGAGCTGTGTTCTTTTTAGTCCTTTTGAGGGCTCTCACCACCTCTGATGTGTTGATGTTGAGGCCGGAGTCATCAGGTCTGAGTGTGGAGATGATTGATTCTAGCTGGGTGCTATTGTCCTTTTCAAATCTGGTGTAGAAGGAGTTGAGATCATTCGGGAGTGAAGTGAAGCTGCTTCCTGCTACCTGAATGGGCTTGCGGCTGGTAGAGACAGAGTTCGCTGCTGCCATGTTCTTGAGGCCCTGCCAAGCCGCACGGAGGTTCCCTTTTCCAAAGGTCTGCTCCACTTTGTTCTTGTATTTCAGCTTGGCAATTTTTATGGCCCGCTTGACCTCTCTGTTTACCTCCTTCTTCTCAGCTTCAGAACCGGTAAAAAAAATTCTCTTTTTCTTATTCAATATGTTTTTTAGATCTTTAGTTACCCAGGATTTATTGTTAGGGAAGATTGTGACCTTCTTTTTTTTTTAATTCTTTTTTTTAAATTTATTTTTTTTAATCAAAAATATTTATTCAAATATTAAAATAGTATTGACAATACAATAAAACAAAACACCACCATAATACAAGACGAACAAATATGCTAAGCAACTGCTAAACAATTATATTGCAATCCTTGTCAAGGATACATTCAACCCCCCTCGGTGCCCAGCAGTCCCGGAACTCCCTCAGGGTGCCCGTAGACAGGGCGTATTCCCTTTCTAATCCCACCCGGGCACGGACGTACCCCCGGAAAAGGGGCAGGCAGCTGGCTCGGGTAGAGCCCTCCACCGTCTGGCGCCGTAACTCGTGGATGGCCAGCTTGGCCAGGCCCAGGAGCAACCCAACCAGGACTATTTTGTGACCTTCTTGGAGGGGATAATATTGTCTACACAGAAAGTGATGTATGCTGAGACTGTATCCGCTTGCTCACTGATGTTGGTGGAGGAGGATGTGAGGGTATTCCAGTCTGTGGTTTCAAAACACCCTTGAAGCCTGTCAATACTGTCCGGTGTCCACTGTTTGATGTCCTTGATGACTTTCTCTGTTCTCTTTACCACAGGTGTGTAGGCAGGAGCGAGCAGTATGCTGCTGTGGTCAGCAGAGCCTAGGGGAGGGAGGGAGACGGCTCTGTAGGCGTCTGGGACTGACCCATAGCATTTGTCCAGTGTTTTCCCTAGAAGGGTGGTGCAGTTGACATACTGGTAGAATCCTTTAAGTGACTTGTCAATTGAACAGTGATTGAAGTCACCCATGATGAATTTGGGGGCGTCCGGAGATATCAGTTCGAGTCTGTCGAGCATATTTCTTATATGTTCCGTAGCAGTGGATGCATTTGCTCTGGGGTGGATATAAACCAGAATGAAAAACAGTTGTGGGAATTCCCTGGGAAGGTAGAAGGGACGCAGGGAGACAGCCAAGAGTTCAATGTCAGGGTTGCACAGTTCTTCTCTGACAACAACTGTTTTGCACCAGCGTGGATTGATGTAGAGGCAGACACCACCGCCATGGTGCTTGCCAGTCAGTTCAGTATCACGGTCTAACCTTACAGGAGACCCAAAGCCATCTATGTGCATGCTGTCACTGTTGTCACTCCCAGTCGGCCATGTTTCAGTGAAAGCAAGAATGGAAGCAGTCCGGTATTCATACATGTGAAAAACATTAGCTTGCAGTTCATCAGTCTTGTTACGCAATGAGCGCACATTAGCAAGGATCACTGAGGGAAGTGCACGGTGCTTACTTTCTCCTCGCCTAAGTCTTGCTTTAATTCCACCCTTCTTCTTCCTCCCCGTCTCGTTACCTTCTTTCTATTGTTGTGCAGGGTGCCTGTCCGGTCGGTTGGGAGTTTACATTGTAGCTCCTCCGGCAACTTGTCTATGGCAGGGGCTTGGTGAGAGTGAAATTGCAGCTGAAGTAAAAAGTCCCTGCAGTAAGTAATCCGTTGGTTGTCCGGAAGAGTATATCCATATGATGCAGTGGGCAGATAATCCAAGACGAACAGTACAAGCATAAGAGTCCATAGTGTCCATGTGAAGTCCATACTTTGGAGCAGTGAACGCAAAAAGCTAGCTGGCTAATTAACGTTAGCTCGTTGGTCCGGTGTGTGTGTGAGGTAATGGCAGCGCCCGCACAAACACACCACAAACACACCACGAAAGTACTGAACTATACGGCAGCAGTTGACCGTCAATCGATACCCGATGTACTTAAATGAAACAAAACACTCTCACAAACTCACGTAACGTAACGTAACGAAGAGACAAACATTCAAAGCTACTCTCTGCACCGACCGGTCGACCGCACGATGCAATGACAGGGCTGCGTCTTGTCACCCTGGTTATTCTCACTCTATACAAATCAACTCACATCCCAGTATAGTTCAGTCAAAATATACAAATACGCAGATGACACAACCATCATAGGTCTCATCTCTAACAACAACGAAATAGAATACCGCACTCAAACACACAAAGCAGTCACTTGGGGCACAGACAATAACCTCCTACTCAACACATCAAAAACCCATGAACTTATAATCGATCTCAGACGTAAGGCACAACCCAAGTCCCCCCTACTCATCTCCGGCGAACCCATATCCACCACTGATTCATTCAAATTTCTTGGCACTCACATAAGCAATAACCTCAAATGGAAAATCAATTCAGATCACATTTATAAAAAAGCCAACCAAAGACTCTTCTTTCTCCGTCAGCTCAAGAAGTTCAGAGTGAGGAAACATCTCCTAATCCGATTTTACACAGCCATCATCCAAAGCATGCTCACTTCATCAATAACAGTTTGGTACAGCAGTTTAGACACTCACTCCCGTAATAAACTACAGCGCATTGTCAACAAAGCATCCAAAATCATCAGCACTCCCCTCCCATCAATAGAATCACTCAATCTCAAACGGTCCGTGTCAAGGGTGAAGAAAATCATTTCTGATCCCTCCCACCCAGCTCACCGCATCTTCCACCTGCTGCCCTCAGGGAGGCGCTACAGCTCACTGCCTGCCAAAACATCACGATTTAAAAACAGTTTCTATCCATATGCAATTCGAACTCTGAACACTCTATGATAATATCACAAAGCCACCTCGTGCATGTACTATATACTGTATGTTGTTTGTGTTTTATGTTATGTTTGACGGGAATCAGCCTATTGTGTAACATCCTGTACTGAATATGAATTCCACCAGCTTGACTGTGTGGTCATTAAATAATCTGAATCTGAATCTGAAGGGTTTACACATTCACTAGCTCTTTCACTTTCTCTCTTTCTTGATCTTTTTCTCTTTTTCGACTTCATTTTTGTCAAAATTAAAATGGAAGATGTACAATAAATGTATTTTATCATATGCCGCGGTTTATACTATTGTACACTGCTTCTAATAAAAATATTATTAAAATAAAATAATAATAATAATAATAATAATTTCTGCAAAAATAATCACAGGTTTACGTTTTAGTTTTTCTTTTACTTGTACTGGCTAGCTATTAGTCTATTATCTGCCATCTCATTTGTTTTTAACCATTACTACAAATGCCTTAACTTCCACTCCTACTCTCCTCCCCTCCAAACCATCATGTGATGATCATAGTTAATCTTTCTGCAGAGTGCTGGTACCAGCAGGATCAAAACCAGCCCATTATATATAGAACTAATCCTTCAGAAATCAACCATGCTATTATCTCCATTATTTACTTATTCATACACTGATTTACATGTAAAAGAATAATCTTTTTGGGCTCTTTGATTTCCACATCCATAATTACCTGTGAATGCAGGCAATTTAACACCTCTGCCATTTCCTTTATGACCCACACAATTTCCTTTTCATCTTGAGTCAGCCCTACACCTTCTTACTGCCCTCTTAAGTTCTCTCAACCATTTTAATGCTTTTACATTCTCTCAATACGTCTTTGAATATGTTTTTATGATTTGAAGTGGCACTTGAAAATGCTTAAACGTTGCTTTTTCACAGCACTCTCTGAAAATGTTCTCTGAACACAAAGGCAAGAACCATTAGATAAACAATTCCAAAATGTCAAAATCTTAAATCACATTCTCAGCATAGAAATAAGTTCCATCAAGGGCCATTTAAGAAGTACTCAACCTTGCTTAAATTTGTTTTTGTGAAGAAGTACAATTGATATCAATTACAACACAGAAATCATATGTTGCTGTCCATTGCTATTAAAGTATGAGAAACACTCTCCCAAGATAGTGCTGGGAAGGATGCAGAGAAGGTTTAGGAGTATGTGGCCAGGACTCGAAGGCTTGAATTATAGGAACAGATTGTGCAGGCTAGAACTTTATTCCTTAGAGCACAGTAAGATGAAGGGTGATTTTATAGTGGTGTAAAATTATGAGGGGTGTGGGGGGGGGGGGGTGTAGGGAGAATGCATCTTCTTTTACCCAATCAAGAACCATAGATCATAGTTGTAAGGTGAAATGGGAAAGATTTAATAAGAACCCGAGGGACAACTTTTTTTTTACACACAGGGGGCAGTGAGTATCTGCCATAGAAAGTGGTTTACACACGTGCAGTAACAATATTCATCAGACATTTGGAAGGTAAATGGATAGGAAAGGTTTAGAGGGATACGGACATATGCATGCAAATAGGTTTAACAGTTGGGGCATCTTGGTCGACACCGACGAGTTGAATTGAATGGTGGTTCCATGCTCTATAATGATATAATTACTTGGGCCATCTCCGACACCTCCCTCCCCTTTCTTGATCTGACAGTCTCCATCAAATAGACTACTGACTGATGTCTATTACAAACCCACTGACTCCCACAACTATCTTGCCTACACTTCTTCCCACCCTGCTTCCTGCAAAGACTCTATTCCCTTCTCCCAATTTCTCCATTTACACCGCATCTGCGCCCAAGATGAGGTGTCCATACCAGGATATCCGAGATGTCCTCATTCGTTCGGGAACGGGGGTTCCCCTCTTCCATCATAGATGAGACCCTCACTCGTGTCTGCTCGGTAACTCGCAGCTGAATTGATTGAATTGAATTGAATCCCTTTATTGTCATTCAGACCTTACGGTCTGAACGAAATTTCGTGCCTGCAGTCATACATACATCATACAATAATAACAACAATAAACACAAATTAACGACCACCACAGTGAGTCCTCCAAGCACCTCCTCACTGTGGTGGAGGCAAAAAATCTTAGGGTTACTGTCTCTTCCCTCCTCTTCTCCCTCTGCGCTGAGGCGATTCCCCACCGGGCGATGGCACAACAGACCCGCGGCTCACCGAACCCCGCAACGGGCCGGCTCAAACACCGCGGCCCGGGGGTGATCGAAGCTGCCGCCCTCCAGTCCAGCATACGCTGGCCCGCGGCTGAACCCAGGACTCAGGTCACCGCCGCCAGAACACCGTCCCAGCCACCGGAGCACCGTTCCAGCCCCGAGCCGGATCGCCCTCATGTGAGTGCCGTTCCTCCCTCGAGCTGGGCCACTCCGACGGGAGTGCCGTTCTCCCTCGGGCTGGGCTACTCCGACGGGAGTGCCGTTCTCCCTCGGGCTGGGCCACTCCGACGGGAGTGCCATTCCACCCTCGGGCTGGGCCACTCCGACGGGAGTGCCGTTCCTCCCTCGGGCTGGGCTACTCCGACGGGAGTGCCGTTCTCCCTCGGGCTGGGCCACTCCGACGGGAGTGCTGTTCCTCCCTCGGGCTGGGCCACTCCGACGGGAGTGCCGTTCTCCCTCGGGCTGGGCCACTCCGACGGGAGTGCCACAGCCCCTCACGGGAGAGTCTCGGCCCCTCGCCAGGCCGTCCTCACGGGAGCGCAGTTCCAGCCCCGAGCTGGGCCGCCCTCACGGGAGCGAACCCAGGGCAAGTCCTGACAGGCTGCCTCCGGAGTCCCGAAGTCGCCAGCTCCGCCATTAGGCCTCAGCGCAGACGGAGGCAGAGAGGGGGGATACGACGAAAAAGTCGTATTCCCCCCAAGGGAGAGACAGTAAACCCCGTTTCAACCCCCCCCCCCCCCCCCCCCCCCCACATAAACACAACCTAAAAACCAAAAACGCAACTACACAAAACGAAAAAAAACAACACAAAAAAGTAAAGACAAACGGACTGCAGGCGAGCCGCAGCCGTTCCCAGCGCCGCCACTTCCGGTTTCTCCTGTGCTCCGCCCTTGCCTTCCTCTCCCCCTGGTCGCAACAGAGATAGAGCCCCCTAATCCTTACCTTCCATCACATCAGCCATCGCATACAACACATAATCCTCCAAAATTTCCGCCACCTCCAACGGAATCCCACCTCTAACCATCGCCGTCTATATCTCTCATTTCCCTTATCCCTAACCAGTCTGAAGAAGGGTGTCGACCCGAAACATCACCCATTGCTTCTCTCCAGAGGTTGCCTATCCCGCTGTTACTCCAGCTTTTTGTGTCTATCTTCGGTTTAAACGAGCATCTGCAGTTCCTTCAAACTAATTGCTTTGATAATAGGTTTGTGTATATCTGAGCATGCATGCGCGCACATCGACACATACAGCTATGGTATTGTACACACACAAGGTTCCACAGCAGACAGAATAAAGAATTGATACAATTATTCAATATATAATCTATACCTAGATAGGGAAAATATATATTAAAATCAGCAGGAAGCATTTGCCAGCTGATTTACATTAACATAATGTGGCATTTTCATAAGCAATGTTTGAATGAGAAGTATTTTTGTCGACTCAGTTGGAGCAAGTCATTAAAGAATTGAATAGATGCAGAGCATGTTTTCTTTCCTGAGTGAACCCGTGCACCATGTTATTACATCTATCTATACATAACTAAAACTCTGATCTTGTTATCTTCCGGTTTGGCGGTCTTTCTATTTGCGCAAAAACAGTTCTCGATAGCACTACAATTTTTCACTAGTTCACTCGCCGTTCTCCTGTGCTGCGAGTGTTCCAAGTTTCGTTCCGATTGGTTGAATGTCGTAAATGTTAGTGAGGTTTAATAATCTTAAAAAACGCTCGTGCGCAGATCAATCGCTGTCCTGCCAGACAGCGCCACGCGGATTAGTCTCTTCCCCGTCACTCCCCAGGATGGTCCGCCCCTTCCTCCGCCATCGCGTCTTTACTGGAGCTGAGGATCGCTGGCGGAGGTTTCCAACCGGACACAATTTTCGGAGGGACCCAAAGCGACCCGAAGCAGCCCAGCCCCAAGCAGCCCAGCATCGGAGACCCGACCCAGCCCAGCCCAGCGTCGGAGACCCAGCCCTGAGTCGGAGACCCAGCCCAGCCCAGCACTGTTGGAGACCCAGCCGAGCACAGAGTCGGAAACCCAGCCCAGCCCAGTGCTGAATCGGAGGCCCAGCCCAACTCAGCTCAGTTGGAAATCCAGCCCAGCCTGGAGTCATAGATGTGGCCGATGTCACCAAACGGAAAGTGGAGACTCTGATCCCAGTGGAAGAGAACGACCAGCGACCAGCGCCCACTGTGAGTCCCCATCACACCGCCAATTCCGGCCACTACCCTTCTGGTCCCCCTTGCTGGCTCCTCCCCATCCCCCTCCCCCCATGATGCCCTCCTCTCCCGCTTGGCTCTTCCCTGTCTTTACTCTGAGCTCACTTCCACTTTGGTGGCAAAAACAGGAAAGCAGACTATTATCTAAATGGTGGCCGTCTAGGAAAAGGGGAGATGCAGCGAGACCTGGGTGTCATGGTACACCAGTCATTGAAAGTGGGCATGCAGGTGCAGCAGGCAGTGAAGAAAGCGAATGGTATGTTAGCTTTCATAGCAAAAGGATTTGAGTATAGGAGCAGGGAGGTTCTACTGCAGTTGTACAGGGTCTTGGTGAGACCACACCTGGAGTATTGCGTACAGTTTTGGTCTCCAAATCTGAGGAGGGACATTATTGCCATAGAGGGAGTGCAGAGAAGGTTCACCAGATTGATTCCTGGGATGTCAGGACTGTCTTATGAAGAAAGACTGGATAGACTTGGTTTATACTCTCTAGAATTTAGGAGATTGAGAGGGGATCTTATAGAAACTTACAAAATTCTTAAGGGGTTGGACAGGCTAGATGCAGGAAGATTGCTCCCGATGTTGGGGAAGTCCAGGACAAGGGGTCACAGCTTAAGGATAAGGGGGAAATCCTTTAAAACCGAGATGAGAAGAACTTTTTTCACACAGAGAGTGGTGAATCTCTGGAACTCCCTGCCACAGAGGGTAGTCGAGGCCAGTTCATTGGCTATATTTAAGAGGGAGTTAGATGTGGCCCTTGTGGCTAAGGGGATCAGAGGGTATGGAGAGAAGGCAGGTACGGGATACTGAGTTGGATGATCAGCCATGATCATATTGAATGGCGGTGCAGGTTCGAAGGGCCGAATGGCCTACTCCTGCATCTAATTTCTATGTTTCCCCCTCCTCCCCCTGCCAACACACCCCTCCCCCACACAATCTCACCACCCACCCACCCTTCCCCCCCACACACACATCCCGCCCACACACCCCTGCCCACACACCCCCCTCGATCCACACCCCCCCCCCGTCCCCACAACCCCCCCAACCCCCACAATCCCCCCAACCTCACGGCCCGCTCCCACAATCCCCCCCCACAAACCCCACAAACCCCACACCAAGCTCCCACAATCCTCACCCATGCCCACACAACCCTCCATGCCCCCATAACCCCCCCCCCACAATCCCCCCGCCCCCACAACCCCCACAACCCCTCCACCCCCACCCACCCCTCCCCCTGCCCACACATCTCTCCCCCCAACCCCCCCGCCAACATACCCCTCACCCCCCATCCCACACCCACACACACACAGCCGCCCACACACATCCCCCTCCCACACACACACTCCCCCACACATCCTCCCCCACACACCCCCTCCCTCCCACATCCCTCCTCCCCCCCTCCCACATGCCTCCTGCCCACATACACACCTCACCCCACCACAAACCCCCCACCCCCACACCTCCCCTCCCCCCACACCAGGGGCGGAAATCGCTGTAAAAACATGGGGGGGTACACAATTTGGGGACACAAATTCTTGGTGGCCGTGCGCACGCGCATGCACACACACACGAGCGAGGTTTCGGAGACTTCGGCCATGGGCCCTGTGGATGGTAACATCGGGAGCTGACTTAGTTGGTGACCGACTCAGAACTCCAGCAACAGCAGCTTCGTCTGCCCAAATCGTGGGGCTCGAATTGGCCCGTTCGCGGGGCCTTTCATCGCCTGGCATGGCTTAAAATCGGCCGGCGGGGGCTTCATCATCGGAAGCCATTCGATCGCCTCGCCGCAGCTGTCCACCAATACATCCAATGGTAATTGTACCCGCATCAGAGCTTTAAGAAATTCTCCGTGAATACCTTCAGTAATCTGAGCACAATTGGTGACACATTGTGTTAATACGATGTTAATGTAGACATTTAACAAGCGCTTAACAGTGACACCCCCACTGTCTCATGGAAAGTGGAGATTTTAATCGTTTTTTTTTCACTGAGGTTCAAAATCCAGATTACAAAACATGGGGGGATTGTCCCCCACCTCTCAAAACATGCCCCACACTACTCTCTCCCATCCTCCTACACCTCCCCGTCCACACACACCCCTCCTCCCCTCCAACCCCACACCCCGCCCCCGCCACCCACCCCACTTCCTTTCCCCCCTCCCCTCCCACATATGAAGAGGAGGGGGAGGGGGAGGGAGTGCTCGGGGATGAGGGAAAATGAGCCACGCCTACACAGTTAGGGGCTATGGGTGAGTGGTGGAATATTGCGTTGGGGGAACGGATTGCCTTGGGGGAGCAGGTGAGTGGTAGAATATTGCATCAGGGAATGGGTTGGGTTGGGGGACCCGGCCTCCCGTGTGACTGGGGCCCAACGGGTCCCACTTAGTCTAGTAGAATATAGAAAAGTACAGAACAGCAGAAAGACACAAAAGCTGGAGTAGCTCAGCGGGACAGGCAGCATCTCTGGAGAGAAGGAATGGGTGATGTTTCAGATCGATACACTTCTTCAGACTGGTTAGGGATAAGGGAAATGAGAGATATGGATGACGATGTGGAGAGATAAATAACAATGAATGAAAGATATGTAAAAAAAGCAATGATGATAAAGGAAACAGGCCATTGTTTGTAGGGTGAAATTGAGAAGCTAGTGTGACTTGGGTGGGGGAGGGATAGAGAGAGAGGGAATGCTGGGGCTACCTGAAGTGAGAGAAATCAATATTCATACCATAGAAACATAGAAAATAGGTGCAGGAGTAGGCCATTCGGCCCTTCGAGCCTGCACCGCCATTCGATGTGATCATGGCTGATCATCCAACCCAGTATCCCATCCCTGCCTTCTCTCCATACCCCCTGATCCCTTTAGCCACAAGGGCCACATCTAACTCCCTCTTAAATATAGCCAATGAACTGGCCTCAACTACCTTCTGTGGCAGAGAATTCCACAGATTCACCACTCTCTGTGTGAAAAATGATTTTCTCAGGGCTGGGCATTACCACTGGGCTGTAAACTGCCCAAGCAAAATATGGGATGCTCTTCCTCCAATTTGCGTTTAGCCTCACTCTGACAATGGAGGAGACCAAGGACAGAATTTAAAGATTTTGACCCTTTCCACCATCTTGATATAAACGGGATTGTGGTTCCCTATCCTTCCCCTTCCAAAGTCCACAATCAGTTTCTTGGTTTTACTGGTGTTGAGAGCCAGGTTGTTGTGCAGGGTCAAAGAAACATGTTATTTTAAATTTGCTGTTTTAATTATTGCCACAACAAAATATCCCAAATAAAACCTGAGTACAATAATATGCAACTTGTAGAATTCATTCAAGGGATGTGGGCGTCACAGACTAAACCAGCATTTAATTGCCCATCCCTAATTACACTTGAGAAGATGATGGTGAGCTGCCTTGTTGAACAGCTGCAGACCTTGAGGTGTACGTAACTTAAACTTAACGAGGTTGCGTAGACTAAGACTTTATACCTTGGACCATAGGTTGCTGAGAGGTGATCTTATAGAGGTGTATAAAAAATGAAAGAGATAGACAGGGAGAATGCATAGTTTAAAAAAAGTACAGAATAGGGGAATCAAGAACCACAGGACATAAGTTTAAGGTGAGAGCGGCAAGATTGAATAGGAACCCGAGGGGCAACCTTTTCATGCAGAAGGTGTCCAGAGGAGGTAGTTTGAGGCAAGTACCATAACAACATTTTAAAGATATTTGGATAGGTGTATGGATAGGAAAGGTTTAGAGGGGTATGGGCCAAACACGGGCAGATGAGGCTAGTGTGGATGGGGCATCTTGATCGGCATTGGCAAGCTGGGCCAAAAGGCACGTTTCCATGCTATACAACTCTAATGGCTTAAGATTTTCACCTTCAAGCATAAAAATACCTGATGTAACTCAATCATGGAGCACCACTTTCCAATGCATGAATCAATATGTGAACAGACTCAGCATAAATCCAACAGCTCCCTCTGGTGGAATAGTTCATTTTGACAGCAGATGATGCAAATAACTAATGGTGAACAATGATATCAATGGGTTCAATGTATATGTACTGTACTGTACTCTACATGTACCTAGATACAGTGACATTTTCGTTTTTGCATACAGTTTCATAAAAAGTATACATAGGCACCATCATACTTCAAGAGTGCAAGAATAAGTTCATAAGTTGTAGAAGCAGAATTAGGCCATTCGACCTATGAAGTCTACTCTGCCATTCAATCATGGCTGATCTGTCTTTCTCTCTCAACCCCATGTTCAGGCCTTCTCCCCATAACCCCTGACACCCTTACTAATCAATAGTATAGATTATACAGAGATAGCACACAGTTGCCATGTTTCAGGGACCATTTTGTGTCATTCAAGTTCAACATTATCATCAATATATTATTATTATTATTATTATTATTATTATTATTATTATTATTATTATTATTATTATTATTATTATTATTATTATTATTATTATTATTATTATTATTAATAAAATTTATTACAGACTCAAGGTCCAGATAAAAGATAACATAGAATACATTGCATATAAAAACAATAAATTATACATAAACGTTTAGTAAATTACTTATAAGAGCACCATAAATTATATACAAAAACACAATATATGGTTTAAGATCCAGAATAATAATAAAAAGATCAGTGTCGTACAACGAGACAACTATACCAATGTCTCCACAGCTGGGATTGGTAGCGTGCAGTGCTGAACCTTATGTTTGATAAGACCAAGATGATTTCATTTTCAGAGTCATTAATCCGGCAAATAAATGTATACATAAGATTTCTAAGGATAGCTTGTAAAGTACTGACTCCTGCAGCCACAAACATTTCACTTGCACTACACCATCTAGGTTTCTTTAGTAATATTCTTATGTCATCATTATAAGCTACTTTAAGTCTCTGTAAATGCTGTTTTTCCATAGTTTGACCACAGGTGTGCAGTATAGAGTGGTGTACAATAACAAGGGAAATCAGGGATAGTATCACAGCGAAGGATGATGCGTACAAATTAGCCAGAAAAAGCAGCATACCGGAGGACTGAGAGAAATTCAGAGACCAGCAGAGGTGGACAAAGGGCTTAATTAGGAAAGGAAAAATAGATTATGAAAGAAAACTGGCAGGGAACATAAAAACTGACTGCAAATGTTTTTATAGATATGTGAAAAGAAAGAGATTAGTTAAAACAAATGTAGGTCCCTTGCAGTCAGAAACAGGTGAGTTGATCATGGGGAACAAGGATATGGCGGACCAATTGAATAACTACTTTAGTTTCGTCTTCACTAAGGAAGACATAAATAATCTACCGGAAATAAGGAGTTGGAGGAATTGAGTGAAATCCAGGTTAGCCGGGAAGTGGTGTTGGGTAAATTGAATGGATTAAAGGCCGATAAATCCCCAGGGCCAGATAGGCTGCATCCCAGAGTACTTAAGGAAGTAGCTCCAGAAATAGTGGATGCATTAGTAATAATCTTTCAAAACTCTTTAGCTTCTGGAGTAGTTCCTGAGGATTGGCGGGTAGCAAACGTAACCCCACTTTTTAAGAAGGGAGGGAGAGAGAAAACGGGAATTACAGACCAGTTAGTCTAACATCGGTAGTGGGGAAACTGCTAGAGTCAGTTATTAAAGATGGGATAGCAGCACATTTGGAAAGTGGTGAAATCATTGGACAAAGTCAGCATGGATTTACGAAAGGTAAATCATGTCTGACGAATCTTATAGAATTTTTCGAGGATGTAACTAGTAGCGTGGATAGGGGAGAACCAGTGGATGTGGTGTATCTGGACTTCCAGAAGGCTTTCGACAAGGTCCCACATAAGAGATTAGTATACAAACTTAAAGCACACGGCATTGGGGGTTCAGTATTGATGTGGATAGAGAACTGGCTGGCAAACAGGAAGCAAAGAGTAGGAGTAAACGAGTCCTTTTCACAATGGCAGGCAGTGACTAGTGGGGTACCGCAAGGCTCAGTGCTGGGACCCCAGCTATTTACAATATATATTAATGATCTGGATGAGGGAATTGAAGGCAATATCTCCAAGTTTGCGGATGACACTAAGCTGGGGGGCAGTGTTAGCTGTGAGGAGGATGCTAGGTGACTGCAAGGTGACTTGGATAGGCTGGGTGAGTGGGCAAATGTTTGGCAGATGCAGTATAATGTGGATAAATGTGAGGTTATCCATTTTGGTGGCAAAAACAGGAAAGCAGACTATTATCTAAATGGTGGCCAACTAGGAAAAGGGGAGATGCAGCGAGACCTGGGTGTCATGGTACACCAGTCATTGAAAGTAGGCATGCAGGTGCAGCAGGCAGTGAAGAAAGCGAATGGTATGTTAGCTTTCATAGCAAAAGGATTTGAGTATAGGAGCAGGGAGGTTCTACTGCAGTTGTACAGGGTCTTGGTGAGACCACACCTGGAGTATTGCGTACAGTTTCGGTCTCCAAATCTGAGGAAGGACATTATTGCCATAGAGGGAGTGCAGAGAAGGTTCACCAGACTGATTCCTGGGATGTCAGGACTGTCTTATGAAGAAAGACTGGATAGACTTGGTTTATACTCTCTAGAATTTAGGAGATTGAGAGGGGATCTTATAGAAACTTATAAATTTCTTAAGGGGTTGGACAGGCTAGATGCAGGAAGATTGCTCCCGATGTTGGGGAAGTCCAGGACAAGGGGACACAGCTTAAGGATAAGGGGGAAATCCTTTAAAACCGAGATGAGAAGAACTTTTTTCACACAGAGAGTGTTGAATCTCTGGAACTCTCTGCCACAGAGGGTAGTCGAGGCCAGTTCATTGGCTATATTTAAGTGGGAGTTAGATGTGGCCCTTGTGGCTAAGGGGATCAGAGGGTATGGAGAGAAGGCAGGTAAGGGATACTGAGTTGGATGATCAGCCATGATCATATTGAATGGCGGTGCAGGCTCGAAGGGCCGAATGGCCTACTCCTGCACCTAATTTCTATGTTTCTATGTTACTATGCTCTAAATAGAGACATCTTCACCACATCTGTACACGCACCAAACTTACATAAGAGAATATTCGCCTGTACATACAGCATACGTCGTTGCCTATAAATATCCTCATCATCTGTCATTTATTCTGTAATAAAATGTCCAAGATGTTTTACCTTATTGCAGACACTAAGATTATTGTCAGACAATTTTAAATCAGGAAATGTTAGCCATTTATCCTCTTTGGTTCAACAGATAATAACAGCACTCTTACCAGCATTATATTTGATATCATGTTTCACACCACTATAGTAAGGAGCTGCTGGAGACAAGTGCTAGATGGACTTAAGACCACAAGATCATTTGCATACATAATATGGTTCACAGTATTACAGGCTTTCAATTGCTTGGACAGATCATCAATATAAAGATAAAAAAAGGACTGGGGACAAAATTCCTCCTTGTCTAACACCATTGCTAACCCCAAATGGGGCTGATTTTACTTGCATAGTCTGGTGGGCATACCAGTTAGCCAGAATTCTCACAATGTATGTAGACACCCCTTTTTGATTCAATTTAACAAACAGCTTTCTATGATTAACATGATCAAAGGCTTTGGAAGCATCAATAAAGCACATAAGAATTGATGAGGTTTTACCTCCATAATTCTTTACAGCTCCTTTCGGGCGTATATACACACAGGTCAGTGCCATGTTTAGCTTTAAAACCAAACTGGTTATCTGTGGAGTTATCAAACTTTACCATAAAAGACTGTTGTCCTGGTCGTGGCACAGGGTCAGAGTTCTCCACATAACTAGAGTTCGCCACATAACTAGAGTCCTCCAATCCAGGCAACATCCAAAAATCAAGAGTGATATCAGGAATTTTCTCCACAGGATTGGCTAAGTGGGTGATTGCATCCTGCAACAACTCGATTACTTAATTAATTATTTATAAAAATGTTAGTTGAAAAAGGTAGAACTCAAACTCAAAACAAAATGGGTAAACCAGCCCAAAAGGATTTTTTTTTTTTGCTTTTTTCCGAGTTTCCAAGTTCTGCAAAGATATTGCCCATCATATCGAGTATGGTCAAATTGTTGGGATCCATATCCAAAGCTCGATGATAGAACATTCGTGCCAGTTCAAAATTTAAGTCATCCATGCACTCCTTAGCCTGAAATTGCAGAAATAAATTTAGTAACATATTTCCCCAAATCGAATAGATTTTATACCAAGTGTCATAGTAGCACATTTTCATGTGGTTCTCCTATGATCTAAAAATAAAAGTCAATCATTCAGCCATCTCCAAAGAAAATATTTTCAAAAGATACATCAGGGATGCAAAAAAAGATGCAAGGAAACCTGTACAGGATATCAAATTAGACACAAAAGTAGAACTACATAATTGGTCTAACTTCAATAGAGTAACTGCATCTGGCCAAGGCAAAGTGGAACAAAAGATTGATAGGTAAAATGTGTCAGAACAATTTGTGACTGTTTAAAAAGGAGATGTTTCAAGTACAGGCAAGAACCATTTTCACAAGGGTGGAAACAGGAAAAACAAAGGCAAAGCTCCTTGGATGACAAACAAGCTAGAGAATATGATGAAACGTTAAAAGCTGTTTGAAGCACATTGGGTGAATAATTCAAATGAGATATAAGCTGAATTCAGTTAGCTGAGAGGAAAGGTGAAAAAGAAAAGGAAAACAGTAACAAGTAAAGGCAGAATTTGAGACAAATCTCCAGGGTCTGATCAGATATATCCAAAGACATTGTGGGAAACTGGAGAGGATATTGTGGGCGCCCTGGTTGAAATTTACGAGTCGTAAATACAGGAGAGGTGCCAGAAAACTGGAGGGTGGCAAATGTTGTGCTTCTTTTCAAGAAGGGCAGCAGGGAAAATGCTGGGAACTAAAGGCCGGTGAGCTTAATATCTATAGCTGGAAATTTACTGGAGAGTATTCTGAGGGATAGGTTATACAGGCATTTGGATGGGCAAGGACTGATTAGGGATAGTCAGCATGGTTTTGTACATGTCAGGTTGTGTCTCACAAATCTGATTGAGTTTTTTGAAGACGTAGATGTTGTATACATGGATTTCAGTAAGGCATTCGACATGGTTCCGCATGGTAGGGTGCTCTGGAAATTAGAACACATGGGATCCAAGGAGAGATAGCTGAATGGATAGAAAATTGGCTTCATGGAAGGAAGCAGAGGGTGATGGTGGAAGGTTGCTTCTCAGACTGGACGCCTGTGACTAGTGGTGTGCCTCATTGTTCGGTGCTGGGCCCATTACAGTTTGTCATACATCAAAGATTTGGATGAGAACATACAGGGCAAAATTAGCAAGTTTGCTAATGATACAAAAGTGGGTGTTTTGCAGATAGTGAAGACGCTTGTTAAAGATTGCAGCAGGATCTTGATCGATTGGCCAGGTGGGCTGAGGAATGGTTGATGAAATTTAAAACAGAGAACTGTGACGTGTTGCATTTTGGGACATCTAACAAGGGCAGCACCTACACAGTGATTGGTAGGCCTCTGGGGAGTGTTGTGGAGCAGAGGGATCTAGGGGTGCAGGTGCATGGTTCCTTGAAGGTCGTGTCGCAGGGAGATCAGGTGGTCAAAAAGGCTTTTGGCACATTGGCATTCATCAGTCAGAGTATTGAGTATAGAAGTTGGGAGGTCATGTTGCAGTTGTATAAGACGTTGGTGAGACCGCATTTGTAGTATTTTCTTTAGTTCTGGGCACCATGTTATAGGAAAGATATTGTCAAGCTTGAAAGGGTTCAGAGAAGATTTATGAGGATGTTGCCAGGACTAGAGGGTGCGAACTATAGGGAGAGGTTGAGTAGGCTGGGTGTCTATTCCATGAAGTCAGGAGAATGAGGGGGGATCTTATTGAGGTGTACAAAATCATGAGAGGAATAGATCGGGTAAATGCACAGTCTCTTGCCCAGAGTAGGGGAATCGAGGACCCGAGTTCATGGGTTCAAGGTGAAGGGGAAAAGATTTAATAGGAATCCGAGGGGTAACTTTTTCACACAAAGGGTGGTGGGTGTATGGAACAAGCTGCCAGAGAAGGTAGTTAAGGCTGGGACTATCCCATTGTTTAAGAAGCAGTTAAACATGTACGTGGACAGGACAGGTTTGGTGGTATATGGACCAAGTGCAGGCAGGTGGGACTAGTGTAGCTGGGACATTGTTGGCCAGTTGGGCTGAAGAGCCTGTTTCTACACTGTATCATTCTATGACCCTATAACCACCCCCCACAGTGCATTCCAGGCACTCCCCATCCTCTGTGTAGAAAGCCTTCCCCATTCATCTATCTATCTATCTAAATACTATTAAAACCGTGTGTGTGTGTGTGTGTGTGTGTGTGTGTGTGTGTGTGTGTGTGTGTGTGTGTGTGTGTGTGTGTGTGTGTGTGTGTGTGTGTTTATTTGTGGGTGTCAGATTCGGCCTATGATTCCTTGGTCCATCAAAACCACACGCTGAAACTTCGTGATTTTTTCCATTTCGCTAGCTAATTCACTTTTACATTCACTCATGCACTCCTCAAAACATTTGGACATTTTTATGTACACATTTTAAAATAAAATCCTCCCCCCCGCACTCACTCATTTTGTCGCCGCCTGCTGGCCACCCACCATAACTCAGTACTCGGGTTCTGAAGCATTTTGTCGCCTCCTGCTGGCCAGTGACCATAACGGGTGCTGACGCCTGGCTCTGCTCGAAAAACATCGACATTTTTCCCAACCGGGGTCTGAAGCACGTTCGGGGACCAGATCCAATGGGTCTGCACTTGGACTAGTATACTTTTAAAACAGTGTGTGTGTGTGTGTGTGTGTGTGTGTGTGTGTGTGTGTGTGTGTGTGTGTGTGTGTGTGTGTGTGTGTGTGCGTGTGCGTGTGCGTGTGCGTGTGCGTGTGTGTGTGTGTGTGTGTGTGTGTCATTTTGCCTTTGAAACGTATTTCCTTGAAAACCAGACGCAAAAACACAGAGATTTTTACATATTTCAGTAGGGATTTACCTTATGAGTTCAGAAATCAACTCCTTGGCGAATTATCTCCCCAGATTTTGAATAAAATTGTTCACAAAACTCACTTTTTAAAAAATAATTGCCGCTTGCCAGCTGCTGACGTCACAATGCCCACATGCCCATCAATCGAGGCCCACCTGCCTCCTGGCCCCGCTGCCCCCACTGCCCACATCCAGCCCAAGTACGCTCATGCCACACCTCCCACTGTTGGACTCCCACGACCGCCCACCCACCCACTCCAACCCCCCCCCCCCCCAACTATTCTTCAAAATGCTCAGAAAGAATGAGCGTTCTGCAGATCGGGAGGTCACCGGAGGTCACAACAGGTTACAGCCGGTCACCGGAGGCCACCGGCTTGCTTCTGAATCATCTCCGTCTCCCCCCCCCAAGGTAGAACATGGCGGCGATGACGGCCGTTATCGTCGCGCGGGACACGCGATGAGAAGGCAGCATGCAGCCATTACTCTGTCTGGGAAACCTGGCGCAGTGAGTCAAGTCATGCCCCTCCCTCCCTCCCTCCCGCTGCAAACCCAATGCGCTGCCAGTCGCACCGTTCGCAAGTCCTTTGATATAAACCTTGCGACCCCTCCTCTCTCTCTCTCTCTCCTCTCTCTCTCCCTCTCCCCTTCCTCTCTCTCTCTCCCCCACCTCTCTCTCTCCCACCTCTCTCTCTCTCTCTCCCTCTCTCTCTCTCCCACCTCCCTCTCTCTCTCTCCCCCCCCACCTCTCTCTCCCACTCTCTCTCCCCCTCTCACCCCCCCCCATTCCCTCTAACCACCTCCCTCTCCCCCCCTCCCTGTTCCCTCCCCTCCCCGTTCCCTCCCTCTCACACCCTTCCCTCTTCCCCCACTCCCTCTCCCACCCCCCTCCCTCTCCCTCTCCCCCGCTTCTCTCTCTGCCCTCACTCTCTACCCCTCCCTCTCTAGACGCGTCTGCGAGTTGGGGCTATGCGTCAGTAGATAGGGCGGTTATGGGATGAAAGGAGCAAATTAATAATATTAATATATTAACAAGGGGTGTAGTTAGCATGTGTGCGGGGGTAGTTAGTGTGTGTGTGGGGGTGGTTAATGTGTGTGATGCCGCATGCCGCCCCCCCCCACCCCCATCCCCCCCCCCACCCCCATCCCCCCCCCCCCCCCTCCGCAACCGCATGTTGGGGGAACAGACCCAACAGGTCTGCACTTGGTCTAGTCTCCTTTAAACTTTGCCCCACTCACCTTAAAGTCATGCCCTCTGGTATTTGACATCCACTGCCCTACCCTCATCTATCATCTTCATCACCTCTTCAAAAAACTCTATCGTGAGTAAGATACTAGACTAAGTAAGTCCCGTTGGGTCCCAGCTTCACACGGGAGGGCTGGTCCCCCAATGCAATATTCCACGCCCGGAAGGGGCGTGGCCTTCATCGCATTTTTTCTAAAATCAAACAAAACAAACAGGAAGTGGTCAAGATGAGACTTTTAATTATATAGATGACCTGCTGTGCAAAGAACCTATAGCGGAGCCTCCGCTATAAGATCTTTGCTGCTGTGTACCAATCCATGCTGGCTGTCCCTAATTAATGCATTGTATTCCAAACGGAAGTAAATCCACTCCAATAACTTCCCTACCACTAATAGACAATAGACAATAGGTGCAGGAGTAGGCCATTCGGCCCTTCAAACCCGGCCAGTTAATGTGATCATGGCTGATCATCCACAATCAGTACCACATGTAAATGACCCAGTCATTTTCACAAACATGGTTCAACAGTATTTATTAAAAGGCACTTACCGTACACTACAGTATGCTGCTTAAGCTGTGTAGCGGCAAATAGACTAACAGCACAAGCTGGGTTATGATAATATGAACAGTGTAGTAGGTGGAGCTTCTAATTATAAAGCACTACATTGGTTAGTGTGGAGTGACCAATCAACATCTTTCCATGTAGAAATAAAAGTGAAGCACATCTAAATGCAGGTGGCATATAAGAACAAACACACTAATATGTGATGGCTGAGTAATACAGTACCCGAAACGCTAATAGCGCATACAGGGATGTATAGATGGTTTAAACAAAATCCCCATACCTAAGGGGTGGTCCCTGTGGATGGCATCAAAGTACTTGTCCTGAAGAACAGCTGGGATGACTGCTTTTTGACCCTTGATTATGACCCCGTCCTGTAGCACCAGTTCGTCACGAACCAGGTAGTGTGGGAGAATCGCAAGTGGGATACTATGTTGTTTAGACAATAGACAATAGACAATAGGTGCAGGAGTAGGCCATTCGGCCCTTCGAGCCAGCACCGCCATTCAATGGGATCATGGCTGATCATCCCCAATCAGTACCCCGTTCCTGCCTTTTCCCCATATCCCCTGACTACGCTATTTTTAAGAGCCCTATCTAGCTCTCTCTTGAAAGCATCCAGAGAACCCGCCTCCACCGCCCTCTGAGGCAGAGAATTCCACAGACTCACCACTCGCTGTGAGAAAAAGTGTTTCCTCGTCTCCGTTCTTAATGGCTTACTCTTTATTCTTAAACTGTGGCCCCTGGTTCTGGACTCCCCAACATCGGGAACATGTTTCCTGCCTCTAGCGTGTGCATTATCCAAAACAAACATTTGGCATCCAGAACAGAGAACATGGATGCACTGCCTATCTGATCAGCACCTTCCTCTACTGTACGCATTGGGTAGTGTGGGCATCTGATCGCTGTGTTTAGGTCTCTGGGGTTGATGCAGATTCGGATTTCTTCCTCGTTCTTCTTTGTTGCAACCACCATGGTGGAAACCCAGTCAGACGGGTCAGTGACCATAGCAATGCCACCCAGAGACACCATCTGCTGGAGCTCATTGTTTACTCTGTCGCGCATATCATGTGGAATACGATTTGGTGCTCGGACCACAGGTAGAACATTTGGATCAGTGGCGATATTGTACTTGATCGCCAGCTTTCTAAGCTTGTTGTCAAATAGTTCTTGGTATCTGCTGAGTGGAGCCCTCAGTGGGATAAATTTGATGGACAGCAGGCCCAAAGGTAACCAGTCCTAGATCCTGGCATTCATTAATGCCAAGCAGAGTTGCAGAATTCCCACGGACAATGAAAAAGTTCAATTTGTGAGCGTGTGACTCCAGGTGGCAATTCAGTTCAGTTTCTCCAAGTGGGAGCAATTCCCCTCCCCCGTAGGCTTGCCGAAGTGTTTGCAATATGTGTTTAAATTCAGATAAGGACATGATATTGCACTTGGCACCAGTGTCGATCTTTGCAACGGTGATGTTGCTGTTAACGAGCAGAGAAACTTCAGGGTCAAGTTGCTTGTTCGTGGAAGCAATCAGCGAGTTGATGTTAGGACTGTTATCTTCATGCTCTGGGAGCCATACAGGAGATGGCGTTTCCTGCTCCTGGTATTTGTTATCAGTAGGTTCATGTTTTAACAGGTGCACAGCCTGCCTTGGGAATGAACGAGCTATGTGTGAACGACAGCATTTCATGAAGTGTTTCATCTTTTTACAGTAATGGCAAATTTTTCCGAAAGCAATGCAGAATTTGCGACCTGGAATGTGGGAGCCGTCACAGATAGAGCACCGTTCGATAGATCTCTGAGGCTATCGAGGTGGTGTGTGGGGTTGTGAATGCCAGTTACGATAGGAGGTGTCGGTAGCATTGACACTGTATGAGGAATGTGGCCCAGGGCCAAAAGACTTTGTGTGAGAAACAATTAGTTCAGCAATCCTGCAAGCATGCTCAGTTCGGGCCAAGGTCAGTTCAGTATCGCGGAGCAGTTCGTCTCGTACCTTATCACTAAGCAGACCTCCTACCAGTTTGTCGCGGATGAGATCCTCACACAGATCCCCAAAACGGCAACGTGCAGCCTTGTGTTTCACATTACTACTGACATTTTCAACAGGTTCTCCTTGCTGTTGATAGCATGCAAAAAACTGAGTACGTTCAAGTATGGAGTTATGGAGTTCACACAGCTGTCTGAACTTAGCGAGTAGGACTGCAGGCGCATAGCCAAAATGCGCTTCATAGAGGCACGCGCGTCTGGTGCAGCATTGCGATGAGCAGCACAAATGTAGTGGTTGTGGTCACGCTCAAAAATGCGCCAACGTTCAGCAATGTCTGAGTCAGCGGACAAAATAAAAACCGATATACTTAAACACGGAGTGGGTTACCAACCACTTCTTGACACCATGTAAATGACCCAGTCATTCTCACAAACGAGCTTCTAATAATAAAGCACTACATTGGTTAGTGTAGAGTGACCAATCTACACCCCATTCCTGCCTTCTCCACATATCCCCTGACTCCGCTATCTTCAAGAGCCCTATCTAGCTCGCTCTTAAAAGTATCCAGAGAACCGGCCTCCACTGCCCTCTGAGGCAGAGAATTCCACAGACTCACAACTCTCTATGTAAAAAAGTGTTTCCTCGTCTCCGTTCTAAATGGCTTACCCGTTATCCTTAAACTGTGGCCCCTGGTTCTGGACTCCCCCAACATCAGGAACATGTTTCCTGCCTCTAGCGTGTCCACACCCTTAATAATCTTATATGTTTCAATAAGATCGCCTCTCATCCTTCTAAATTCCAGAGTATACAAGCCCAGCCACTCCATTCTGTCAGCATATGATAGTCCCGCCATCCTGGGAATTAACCTTGTAAACCTACGCTGCACTCCCTCAATAGCAAGAATGTCCTTCCTCAAATTTGGAGACCAAAACTGCACACAATACTCCAGGTGTGTCTCACTAGGGCCCTGTACAACTGCAGAAGCACCATTCACTTTCTTCACTGCCTGCTGTACCTGCTTGCTTACTTTCATTGACATTAGTGTGTAATTCCCTGTATTCTCTCTATTTTCCTTCTTAAACATTATCTGCTCTTCAGAAGATGCAAAGATTTACGTCGAGGCTCTGACAATCTCCTCTCTTGCTTCTCTCAATAACCTGGGATAGATCCCTATCAGGTTCCTGGCATTTATTCATTTCAATGCATTCAAGAGCCCCAACAGCACCTCCCTTTTAATCTCAAATTGCCTTTGCATACTTGTATTCCTCACACTGATCTCACTGTCCTCCATGTCCTTTTTCTTGGTGAAAACAGATGCAAAGTACGTGTTTAGTACCTCACCTACATCACCAGACTCCAAGCATAAATACTCTGCTGCACCCTTAAGCATAAATACTCTGCTGTACTCCAAGCATAAATACTCTGCTATACCCTTAAACTGGGTTGCTAACAGTTGGAGCATGGGGTAGACTAATGGAAAGAGAAAATAACTGAGCTAAAATCACAGATAAATGATTGGTAAGAATAGCCAATTCTGATAAAGACAGAATTATCAAAGTTATCAACAATTGGAAAATTAAGTATTTTGTTCAGAAGGAAGATGGAAGATGAAATGTTCGAGCAAGTTCCACCAGCTTATGATGAGCCTTATGATGACGCAGGAGGTTGCAGATGGTTAGGTTGGAGTGGGAATGGGAATTCAAAATGGCAGACAAGCAATAGTTCAATCACATCTGTAATCACCCAGTCTTCTCTTTGTTTCTCTCATGCATTACACTAGATTGGAAAAAGTGCAAGTGAATCCTTGTTTTGCCTGGAAAGATTATTTGTGACCTTGGAAGGTGAAAAAGGAAGAGGTGAGAGGACTGGTGTTGCATCTCCTTTCGGTTGGCAGGGGTTGGTCAAGTTGAAATACTCTCTGAAGAAGCGTCTCGACCCAAAACATCAACTAATTACGTTCTGCAGAGACTTGCTGAGTTAGTCCACCACCTTGTGTCCTTTTGAGTATAACCAGTATCTGCAGTTCTTTATTTCTAAAAAGATAATAATCTTAGCTTTCATTAAGTGGTACAGTCTTACAAGGAACTTAATCATTTTTTCAATAATCGTGGCATTGCTGTTGACTGATTCCAGTTACCATACTTTAAGAAGATCTTAAGATCTAAAAAGAGTTGCAGAGATAATTTATGAAAATGATAGTAGGAATGAGGAACTTAGAATAAAGTGTTTTTCTCCCTAGACTAAAAAGTTACATTAAAATAATATTATAATTACGAAAAAGTTCATGAAAGAGTTTCATAAATAGGGATTGGCAGTTTACACTAATAAGGGGAAACCACACGAGAGATCAACCATTTAAGGTCGTTAGCAAAATACTAGTTAGGGAATTGGAACAAAAACTTCAACAGCAAGTTCAAATATTCTGGTCTGAAGAAGGGTTTTGGCCCGAAACGTTGCCTATTTACTTCGCTCCATAGATGCTGCTGCACCTGCGGAGTTTTTCCAGCCTTTATGTCTACCATGAATAGGCAGTGGGTTTAAGGTGAGAGGAGAAAGATTTAATAGGAACCTGAGGGGCAGTTCACCCGCAGAGGGTGCTGGTTATATAGAACGAGCTACCTGAAGAGGTAGTTGAGGCAGGTACTATAACAACATTCAAAAGATATTTGGACAAATAAGGTTTAGAGGGATATGGGTTAACGTGGGCATGTGGGAATAGTGTAGATAGGATATGGGCAAGTTGGGCCAAAGGGCCTGTTTTAGTGCTGTATGAGTTTATGGAAATAGAGTGAATGGTAAATTTTAAAAGGAAATTGTCTGGGAAAAATCATCAGGTCGAGGGTAAGATTCAGAATAAATGACTTGCTCAGTCAAAGAGTCACCACAGACAAAAAAGACTAAATTATATTCTCTGTGTTTTACAGTTTAATAATTCTTTGCATGAATGAAACATGTGGAAGTAAAACAAGGAGCTTCTTGATTCAATTTACATTGTGCTAGAAAAGAAAAAAAAAATAAAGCCTATGGGAAAAAAAAGAACATAAGGACATTTTAAAACAGGTTTTCAATATAGTATTGGAAATTTTAACAGACACAAGGGAGGAATATAGCAGTACATTAGCCCAATAAAAACAAATCAGTACCATAACTGGTCAAGAAATAATCTGCGTCTTTAAAAGGAAACTGTGTAACAATAATTGAAAATAAAAGTCTCACAGTGGTTCTACAAACAACAGTGAAATAAATTTTTTAAAAAAAAGTTTTATTATGTGTATGTAGGAAATGCTGGAGTAATTCAGTGGAACAGGCAGCATCTCTGGATAGAAGGAATGGATGACGTTTCGGGCGAGACCCTTCTTCAGATTGTTATTATGTTATTTGTTGTGGAAATGTTGACCAAAACACAAAAATAAACCCCTGCTCGTCATCAGATTTGTGGGATCTTTAACATCCACCAGATGAGCACCTAAGCCTCCTTTCCATGAGTACTGCAGTCAAGGGTGAGGTCTTTCAGATGAGACGGTAGAATGCTAAAGTGGAAAGTGGACCACCAGTTCTGGCTGAACTAAATAAAAATCTATTGGTCTTTATTCTTATCTAAAACACGGCTTTTTAACATAAGATCACTTTGGAAATCACAGCGAAATGCTTCATTTCTCGATCACTTCTATATTCCTGAAACATCTACCCCTGTCTCCTGTATCCTCATATCAACTAAGTGTGAGGATCTCATTAATTTTTTAATGAAAACCTCGTTGATTAGGTACCTGGTGTCCCATCTCTTGCTTTCCCAGGACAGTGGGACACATCAGTTTTCCCTTCTTAAATCTGATCTAATTGTTCTTCTGGTTTGTTTCCTCTTCCTTATCATGCACTCTTCAATTCTACTTATCTATGAGATCCATCCACTGTGTTCTTACCTGTATCTATTAAACTGCTGACACTGACAGTCCCATTTTCACCAAAACAGGGCCTCCGTGAGTCAACTTCATGTGTGTATGTTTTTGATCTCCTTATCAAAGAAAGAATGTACTTGGCTTTGAGGATATGCAGTAAATATTTATTAGATTGGTTCCAGGTATGACAGGTTTGGTGTGCAAGAGATTATGCTGACTTAACTGTATTCTCTAAGATTGAACTTTACAAACATGTTAAAGGGCCTGACAGGCTATATGATTGGACGATGTATCCTGACACGGGCCAACATCTGAGGTTAAAGGATGGATTGTTTAAGGCTGGAATAAGGAAAACGTTCATCATTCAAAAGCTGGTGAACCTTTAGAATTCTGTCTATGATTCAAAACAGAGATTGATCTGTTTCTGGATTTTAAAAGACTCAAGAAGTATGGGGGTAGCGACGAAAAATGGCACTGAGATGGAAAAACTGTCATGGTCTTGATGAATGATATAGCAGGCTCAAAGAATGACCTACTCTCACTTCTATTGATTTTGTTTGCTTTCTTGTGTACAACATTGCTGATATCAATGAGTGTTTTCATAAGATCATAAGTGATAGGCCTATCAAGTCTACACCGCCATTCAATCATGGCTGTTCTATCTCTCCCTCTTAACCTCATTCTCCTGCCTTCTGCCCATAACTGACACCCGTACTAATCAAGAATCTATCTATCTCTGCCTTAAAATTATCCACTGAAGGCCTCCACAACCTTCTGTGACAAAGAAGTCCACAGATTCACCACCCTCTGACTAAAGAAATTCCTCCACATCTCCTTCCTAAAAGAACGTCCTTTAATTCTGAGGCTATAATCTCTAGTCCTAGACTCTCCCACACCCTCTCCACATCCACTCTATTCAAGCCTTTCACTATTTTGTACGTTTCAATGAGGTCCCCCTTCATTCTTCTAAAAATCAGTGAGTACAAGCCCAATGCCATCAAACGCTCATCAAATGTTAACCAACTCATTTCTGGAATAATTCTTGTAAACCTCCTCTGGACCCTCTCCAGTGCCAGCAGATATGGTGCCCAAATTCACTCATAATATTCCAAATGCGGCCTGACCAGCTCCTTATAGTGCCTCAGCATTACATCCTGTTTTTGTATACAAGCCCTCTCGAAATAAATACTATCATTGTATTTGCTTTCTTTACTACCTATTTGACTTGCTGCATTTGCTTTCTTTACTTGTATTTCTTTATTTCGTTCGAAGCTATTGATTCTTTTACTGTCACTTGTACTTGGTAAAGTGAGATTCCTTGTTTGCAAACAGTACAATTATGCAAGAGTCACCATGTTAAGGACACCGACATTTACAAAAGTATTCAATATGGTCCCTCTTCTTTCACTCCCACCTCATCCCTTTGTGTCATCCCTCTGTACATAATTGTTAAGGGCCTTGGCGTCAACTATGTACTTTCTCCTTGCATTCAAAGTTTATATTCGGCCTCTCAAGGTGCAACGCCTCACGTATGCACCCCAGGATCCCTCTTCCATTCCTTCTCTCCAGAGATGCTGCCTGTCCCGCTGAGTTAATCCTGCTTTTTGTGTCTATCTTCCCTCTCTACATCGATGGCCCTGAAAGTCATGCCATTTATTGAGACTTTCCTCCTGCAGATACAAAAATAATCAAAATCCTTGGATCCATGCAGATCCTTTCATTGCAACGGATGTCAGGCACAGAACTAGCACGGAGAAGTCTGAAGAAGGGTTCCGGCCCGAAACGTCGCCTATTTCCTTCGCTCCATAGATGCTGCTGCACCCGCTCAGTTTCCCCAGCAATTTTGTGTACCTAGCACGGAGACTATTTGGGAAGTGCATTAGGACCAAAGATACTAGAGGAGCTTTGACTACCACCTTGAAGCAAAGATACTAGAGGAGCATTGATTGACACCTTGAAGCAAAGATACTAGAGGAGCTTTGATTGACACCTTGAAGCCTCCACAAGACCATCCTCCACTGGTCCCAGTGGCGGCCCTTTCACCCCGGCGCTGATTGGTCGCCCGGACGTAGCGTCCCATCACCACGTGACCTCAGCGGCGCATGCGCGGACTCCGCTTCCGGTGCCGCTGGGTGGAGGTTCCGGGATGTGGCGACGCTGCTGAGATGCTGCTGGTGCCCGAGTGAAGGGGCAGCGGGCACGGCCTAGAGGGCGGCGGCAGCGAGGGGCTTGGTGAGGGGGCGGCGGCCCAGCGGCAACAGCGGCAACAGCGGCAACAGCAGCGGGCACGGCCGAGAGGGCAACAGCGGCAGCGAGGGGCTTGGTGCGGCCCAGCGGCAACAGCGGCAGCGGGCACGGCCGAGAGGGCGGCAGCAGCAGCGGGCACGGCAGCAGCGGCAACAGCAGCGGCAGCGGCAGCGGGAGGCTTGGTGCGGCCCAGCGGCAGCAGCAGCAGCGGCAGCGAGGGGCTTGGTGCGGCCCAGCGGCAGCAGCAGCAGCGGCAGCGGGGGGCTTGGTGCGGCCCAGCGGCAGCAGCAGCAGCAGCAGCGGGCTCCGGCTGTGACATGTACAACGTGGAGCTGGCCGAGCTGGTGTGGGGGAGGCGCCCGAGCGGATCTTTCTCCGACTCCGTCTTCCGCAGATGGACCCAAGGTAGCGGCCCCAACCCCGGCCCGGCGGGCGGGCGAGCGGGCGGGTGGAGGCCGGCGAGGCGCTGGGCCCGGGGCCGCGCTCACACCCCGCACCGGCCGCCCACTTGGCCAAGGCCAGAGCCTCCCTCCCCGTCCACTGGCTCAGCCCCACATTCAATCCTCACTCCCGCAGGGTTTGAAGAAGGGTCTCGACGCGTAACCGCGCCAATCCCTTTTCTCCACAGATACTGCCTGACCCGCTGACCCCACACCTTCCTTTCACTGTGGGGTCTGGACTCACGTCGATAACTCGACTGTCGACTGCTGTTCACTGTCCTTACCCAGCTCATTGCACCCCTGTTGTCCTTCCTACACCCTCTGCCTTCTGATCGATCATTCTCAATGTTTGTAGTTTCAACTATACTGTCGGCAGCAACCATCTACGGGTCAGTAATATAGAGAAAATTGCTGGCAACATTCAGCAGGTCAGGCAGCATATGTGGAAGAGGATCAGAATTAAAGTTTTAGGTAGACGACCCTGAACCAGTAGATGTAGAAACAAGGATCTACAGATGCTGGTTTACACAAAAAACGCAATGTGCTGGAGTAACGCAGCAGGTCAGGCAGCATCTTTGGAGACATAGATAAGTGACATTTCTGGTTGGGACCCTTCAATAGACAATAGGTGCAGGAGTAGGCCATTTGGCCCCTTGAGCCAGCACCGCCATTCAATGTGATCATGACTGATCATCCCCAATCAGTACCCCATTCCTGCCTCCTCCCCCTATCCCCTGACTCCGCTATCTTTAAGAGCCCTATCTAGCTCTCTCTTGAAAGTATCCAGAGAACCGGCCTCCATCGCCCTCTGAGGCAGATAATTCCACATAGTCACAACTCTCTGTGCGAAAAAGTGTTTCCTCGTCTCTGTTCTAAATGGCTAACCCCTTATTATTAAACCGTGGCCCCTGGTTCTGGACTCCCCCAACATCGGGAACATGTTTCCTGCCTCTAGTATGTCCAAACACTTAACAATCTTATATGTTTCAATAAGATATCCTCTCATCCTTCTAAACTCCAGAGTGTACAAGCCCAGCCGCTCCATTCTCTCAGCATATGACAGTCCCCCCATCCCGGGAATTAACCTTGTAAACCTACGCTGCACACCCTCAATAGCAAGAATGTCCTTCCTCAAATTAGGGGAACAAAACTGCACACAATACTCCAGGTGTGGTCTCACAACTGCAGAAGGACCTCTGCTCCTATACTCGACGACTCTTGTTATAAAGGCCAACATGCCATTCGCTTTCTTCACTGCCTGCTGTACCTGCATGTTTACTTTCATAGACTAATGAACAAGGACCCCCAGATCCCGTTGTACTTCTTCCCCTTTTCCCAACTTGACGCCATTTAGATAGTAATCTGCCTTCCTGTTTTTTATCCCAAAGTGGATAACCTCACATTTATCTGCATTAAACTTCATCTGCCATGCATCTGCCCACTCCCCCAACCTGTCCAAGTCACCCTGCATTCTCATAGCATCCTCACAGTTCACACTGCCACCCAGCTTTGTGTCATCTGCAAATTTGCTAGCTTGATGAAGGTCGTAGGACACTGTCCTTTATGAACCAGTAAATGGAGTGTTCCAACCCTATTCTAGATATGCATCTCGTTATAAAAGGTGCTATAATTATTTTTTTTAAAGCAGAATAATGACTCTCTTCCTGGTCTTTATGCCAAGTACAAGTTATTGTTTCTGGAATGTTTCGGGAATTAATTAGGTGGTTGTGTTTTCAAGATACCTTAAAGTGTTGATTATCATGTAATACGTATACAGGCAATGGATTAGTGTGGGTACACAAAATTGCTGGAGAAACTCAGCGGGTGCAGCAAAATTGCTGGTGAAACTCAGCGACCCCAACAATGGATTAGTGTGGGTACACAAAATTGCTGGGGAAACTCAGCGGGTGCAGCAGCATCTATGGAGCGAAGGAAATAGGCGACGTTTCGGGCCAAAACCCTTCAGACTGATGGGGGGTGGGGGGGGGAGAAGGAAGGAAAAGGGGAGGAGGAGGAGGAGCCCGAGGGCGGGCGGGTGGGAGGAGACAGCTAGAGGGTTAAGGAAGGGGAGGAGACAGCAAAGGCTAGCAAAATTGGGAGAATTCAATGTTAATGCCATCCGGACGCAAGGTCCCCAGACGGAATATGAGGTGCTGTTCCTCCAATTTCCGCTGTTGCTCACTCTGGCAATGGAGGAGACCCAGGACAGAGAGGTCGGATTGGGAATGGGAGGGGGAGTTGAAGTGCTGAGCCACCGGGAGTTCAGGTAGGTTATTGCGGACTGAGCGGAGGTGTTCGGCGAAACGATCGCCCAACCTACGCTTAGTCTCCCCGATGTAAATCAGCTGACATCTAGAGCAACGGATGCAGTAGATGAGGTTGGAGGAGATCCAGGTGAACCTTTGTCGCACCTGGAACGACTGCTTGGGTCCTTGAATGGAGTCGAGGGGGGAGGTGAAGGGACAGGTGTTGCATTTCTTGCAGTTGCAACGGAAAGTGCCCGGGGAGGGGGTGGTGCGGGAGGGAAGGGAAGAATTGACGAGGGAGTTGCGGAGGGAGCGGTCTTTGCGGAAGGCAGACATGGGGGGAGATGGGAAGATGTGGCGAGTGGTGGGGTCACGTTGGAGGTGGCGGAAATGGCGGAGGATTATGTGTTGTACTTGCCGGCTGGTGGGGTGAAAGGTGAGGACCAGAGGGACTCTGCCCTTGTTGCGAGTGCGGGGATGGGGAGAGAGAGCAGTGTTACGGGGTATGGATGAGACCCTGGTGTGAGCCTCATCTATGGTGGCGGAGGGGAATCCCCGTTCCCTGAAGAACGAGGACATTTCCGATGCCCTAGTATGGAATGTCTCATCCTGGGAACAGATGCGGCGTAGGCGGAGGAATTGGGAGTAGGGGATGGAGTCTACAGGGGGCAGGGTGGGAAGACGTGTAGTCCAGATAGCCATGTGAGTCAGTGGGTTTGTAATGTATGTCGGTCAGGAGTCTGTCCCCTGCGATGGAGATGGTGAGGTCAAGGAATGGTAGGGAAGTGTCGGAAATCGTCCAGGTGTATTGGAGTGCCGGATGGAAGTTGGTGGTGAAGTGGATGAAGTCAGTCAATTGTGTGTAGGTGCAGGAGGTGGCCCCAAAGCAGTCGTCAATGTAACGGAGGTAGAGGTCGGGGATGGGGCCCTGGTACGTCTCGAACAAGGATTGTTCAACGTACCCGACAAAGAGGCAGGTGTAGCTGGGGCCCATGCGTGTGCCCATAGCTACGCCTTGTGTTTGGAGGAAATGGGAGGAGTCAAATGTAAATTTGTTGAGGGTGAGGACCAACTCCGCTAAGCGGAGGAGAGTGTCAGTGGCTGGGTATAGGTTGCTCCTCTGGTCGAGGAAGAACCGGAGGGCTCCGAGGCCATCCTGGTGGGGGATGGAGGTGTAGAGTGACCGGACATCCATGGTGAAGATGAGGGGGTGAGGGCGCAGAGAGTGGAATGCGTGGAGGCGGCGGAGAGTGTCTGAGGTGTCTAGAACATAGGTGGGGAGGGATTTGACCAAGGGGGATAGGATGGAGTCAAGGTATGTGGAGATGAGTTCGGTGGGGCACGAACACGCAGTGTGGTTGGGCAAAAATGTTGCCATTAACCTGATGGCCTGTGGGCCTGTTTCTGTGCTGCACACTGACATTTATGACTTAAAGGAAATGTTCAATTGTGTGTTTTCCTTGCAGTAAAGAAGCTAGGTTAATTTTGTTAAACTTTATTGGTCTGTTCCTATCTTCATGTAACCTTGCTTATTCTAGTAATACTAAAACTCATGAGTGCTTTCGCAACTCTGCTCTTTGACATTACCAATCTATACATTGGTCCAACCTATAAACAAGACAACGGACTGCAGATGTTGGAATCTGGAGCCAAAAAATAAACTGCCGAAGAATTTAGTGCATTGAGCTGTATCTGTGGAGACAAGGGGATGGTTAACATTTTGAGTATTTTCAATACATCATTCATCCTTTTACACCAACAGATGTAATTTAACCACTTAGTTCTCCCAGTAGTTTTCATTTTGTTCCATTGTCAAGCCAGTTGTACCTGTATATATGGTCTTGTACCATTATTATAATATATCAGGAGATTTATGTGTAGATGCTGAAAAGTTTGGAGGAACAGTGATTATTTCCACAGATCCTTGAAGGCATCATGAAAAGCCAATAAAATGTTTGAAAAGGCATATGGGATATCATCCATTATTAGCCAAGACACAGAATATTAGAACAGTGACTTTGATCGCAGCTTTGGTACAACAAAGACTTCTCAAGGCTATATTATAGGAAAGATGTAGAGATGTTGCCAGGATGGGAGGAATAATTAGCTGAGGGAAAAATTGAGCAGTGCAATTCTTTCCTTAAAATTCAGGAGGCAAGACTAAATTGGGGTATATCGGGTGGTTGGATGTTTAAAAGATCTGGCATAGATTTCTGCAGGATTTGAAGCATTGAGGAAACTTTGTTTTCCATTATTGGTCGGGGTCTGGAAATAGGTGCCTGGAAAGGTGGTAGGGCAGAAATCTTCATTTTTAAAGTACTACAGCCATGGCTTGTTTTGTATGGATCAACATGCTGGAAGATAAGGTTATACTGGGCATCATTTTTGTCATTTCCATGGATGTGATGGGCTAAATAGCTCTGTGTCATAAATTTGCTAGATTCTGAAATGTCAACTCTTTATTGGGGGCTGTTTGGTTCATTGCAAGTCTTTTTTAACCATTTTCAATATTTTCTTTGTAGGCTTTGTTTTAAGTCAATCAGAAGACACAGCTTTGGAACAGTTTGAAGGTGGCCCCTGTGCAATGATTGCACCTGTTCAGGTATAATGCATCAAATAGCAGTTTGTAGCTCTAAAGTTTTATGTTGCAAATTTACATATGGAATATATAAATGGACACATGTGATCACGCTTGTAAGCCTTTTTGTGTATTGTTTATGAGGATTTTCTAGTAGGTTTCCTATGACCCTCAATTTAAATTTTAACAATCATTAGTTGCCTTTAGGGCATTGTTGCCTGACTAATGGAATAATGCATAATTTTTAATCAATAAATCAAATATGCATTACCATTTAACAATGTTATTTTTTTCCATACACGTCCATAGCTTGCAAAATGGCAAAACATAGACAGGGTGGTAAAGACGGTTTTTAGGGACACTTCTATTGGTCAGAGCATTGGGTGTAAAAGTTGGTAAGTGAGGTGCTCAAAACTTTACCACATTTTTATTTGGACCACATGTGTGGAATTCTGTGAATTTCTGGTTGCTGCACTCCAGGAAGGATGTGGAGGTATTGGTGTGGTTGCAGAAGAGGTTAACCAGGATGTTGCCTGGATTAGAGAATATCAGCTATAAGGAGAGGTTGGCCACTTTTGTAACGTTTTTTCTGTGGCAACGGATACTAAGGGGTGACCTGATAGTAGAAATATAAAATTATGAGAGGCACATGGATACTGGATATTGAGATTTTTTCCTTGGTTGGAAATGTCAAATACAGGTACTATCAAATGTAGGATTAAGGTGAGGGGGGGATCATTCTAAAGGAGATTTGCAAGGGAAGTTTTTTTTAACTCTGGTAAGTGCCTGGAATGTGCTGCCTGGATAATTTGTAGAAGCAACCATTATAGCTGCACTTAGGAGACATTTTGACAAGCACTTGACAGGGATGGTGAAATATAGACCATGTGCAGGCAGGTGGGATTAGTTCAAATTGACTTTTTTATTGGCGTAAACATGATGGGCCAAAGAGCCCGTTCTGTGTTGTGAAGAAGGGACAGTTCTATATTATTTTATTGTAGCCCGAGCCTCCATTATTCTTTGTTTCTTTTGGAAAAATTGTTATTCTGGATCCTTAATCTCTAACATCAAAGTATTAAAATTAGTTTATTTGCTAATCAGAATCCTCATTAATTGGATTGGGTTGCATGAAGGATGGGTTTGAAATTTCATCTTCATTCAGATTGTTTTAAATTGTTAGATTACATAAATGTAACTGCTTATTTGCCTGTTTAATGGCCATTAACTGAATTTTTTAATACAAAAATTGCTGAACATGCTTGAAACTTACTGGCTCTGGTGAGAGAAAAAGCAAATTCAATTTTCTGGTTAATTTAATTAGTGGAGATTTTGTGATGCCAAGATTGTACAAAAGGAAAAATAATGACTACGTTTGCTGATAAACATGTTGCGTGATTTTCATAGGTTAATTTTTCTTGATGGCACATATTTCATTCACTATGTATTTAGCATGGTTTCATTGTTTTTGTTTTCAGGCTTATCTTTTAAAGAATTTCCTGTTTCATTCAGAGAAACAAAATTGGCGAAGTTGTACAGGTATGTAGTCTTAACCTATCGATTTACCCAATCTGCTCTATTAAAATATCTATATCTTAGTTTATTATGTTTTCCCATGAGATGAATTTGCTCACACTGGTTGATTTTTGCATACTTTGAGGTGATTGTAATATAAATATTTTTCAAATTGATCTTCACTTATTGGCCATTGACTGATTTTTAAAATACAGATATTGCTGAACATACTTGAATTGTACTGGATCTAGAGAGAGAAAATAAGTGGTGTGATTTCAGGCTTAATATGATTTATAATGAAACAGGTCATTTTCAAACCTGCTCTTGGACTGTTGAATGACACTGATTTCTGAAATTAATTCTGATAAAGCAGGGAATGTGTCCTGTGCAGCAAACTATCAAATTATTTATTTTTTAATGTTGACATTTCCTGAAGTTGTGAGTATCCTTTTGTAGATTAGTCTTTTTTGGATACATGCCAGTATAATGGTAAAATCACTGGATTAAAAATCCAGATATATGAACAAAAAATAGGAGAGAATTATATTGCTGCAGTCTCTGAGAATTCAAATTCACTTTACTTGTAGAAAAAAATGGATTTATGAGTAAATATCACAAAGCCATCAGATTTATTATAAAAAGGACCTATGTATCTAAAGAGAAAATTATGCTAGAGGTTGTGGATCTGTGAAGTGCTTTGAATAACCTGGATGAGTAACTGCAGTGTACTTCATAGTGGTGCACGCTACAACAGTGGTTTAGGGTGTTTGATGGGGAACCCGGTAATGCAGCTGTTTTGTGCTGGATAGTGTCAAACTTTCATAGTATTGTTGCTCATGCAGTCATCCAGGCAAATTGATAATCACACCCATGACGTGCCATGTAGATGATGGAAATTGGGATGTTAGTTTTAAAAATCCGATTATTAATGGTTGTCTGACTAACTTATTCTTCAGCTAACAATAAATGTAAGATAGACACAAATTGTTGCAGTAACTCAGTGGGCCAGGAAGCATGAGTAGGAAGGAACTGCAGGTGCTGGTTTACACCGAAGATAGACACAAAATGCTGGAATAGGTGAGGTTTCGGGTCAAAACATTTCAGGCGGAGAGTCGGGGGGGATCTAGAGGTATGAAAAGGTTCAGAACAAATCATAGCTGGCACCGATGAGCAAGGAAAGGTGGAGCCTGCAATGGTCCATTGTTGGCTATGGAAGAGGTGATAACGAAGGGGGTATATGGATGCGAACAGTGGAATTGGCAGGACAATTATGGGGGAGTAGGGGCAGAGAGAGAGGGGATGCGGGGGTTACTTGAAATTAGAGAAATCAACCATCCTACCACTGAGTTGTAAGCTACACAAGTGGAATATGAGGTGCTGTTCCTCAACTTTGCATGTGGCCTCACTCTTAACAGTGGAGTAGACCTAGGACAGAAAGAATGGGAAGGGTAGTTGAAATGTTTGGCAACTGGGAGATTGTGTAGGCAAAGGCGGACTGAGAATAAGTTAGTTGGTTAAGGTGTTCAGCGAAACGATTGCCCAGTCTGCACTTTGTCTCGCTGATATACCACACCAAGAACAACAGATGCAGTAGATGAGGTTGGACAAGGTGCGTCAACCTCTGTCTCACTTGAATCAGGTAGCATCGCTGGTGAAAAGGGATGGGTGACGTTTTGGGTTGGGACCCTTCTTCAGACTGAAAGTGGGGGGTGGGCTAGGTTGAAGAGCCGAAGGCGAGAAAAGACCAGCACCAGTCAGGGTCGGCCACAATTGATTGCGGGCAGGATGGTGCCTGATAGGCCCCTTGTTGGTTAAGGAAGATGTGGTCTCAAGAGGGAAGCAATGTGCAGAGCTGTGGAACTGATAAAATGACTAACGGGGGAGGAAGGGGCGAAGGGGAGGGGAGTGAAAATAGAAATTACTTAAAATTAGAGAATTCAGTGTTCATAACACTGGTCTGTATGCTAGCCAAGTAAAATATTAGGCACTGTAGCAGCAGATTTTTATATCGTTCAAGAGATTACTCCCTCTAGCCGCTAAGTGGACTACATGGTTAAGGGGAATATTGTTATATGCATGCGAGCTCTCCATCCGAGACCTTCAAAGCTTCTTCACAGATAAATCTTCAAAACACAGTCCTTTGATTAATAAATTCTCTATTGTTGATGAAAAACAATAAGGTACACATCCAAACTTCTTCCGACTTGTAACTATAATCTTCTTTGAACTCCAGCTTATCGCTTTAAAGGTTGGAAAACTCCTCGTATCTCCGTTACACTTCGCATGGTCAAAGGGTAAACCTTCCCCATGCTGGTCCTAAACTAAACACTAAGCTTCTGCGCAAGAAACTTGGCTCCACATGGAAACACGCCCTAAAATACGTCATAAATCCCACCCACAATATAATGGGCAGTCTAAAATTTAGAGACACATGCCATTATCAATGACACAAAACAAGCCAAATGGCCACTACAGGTGCTGTTCCTCCAATTTGTGTGTGGCTTCATAATTTAGTCATTAATCTTATCCGATTGGTGGAAATATATAAATAATGATTCTTTATCATTTCGTCCAAGAGTAATGCTTGATCTCAACCTTCTGTCAGAGAGATGAGGGTAGTATTGCTGAGTCAGTTCAAATGCTCTGCATCATTGCTCTTTGTTCACTTCATCAGTATGTAATTATCTTTTTTTTTGTCAATGTATAGCTGATTATGTATGATATAAATACAGGTTTTAAATTTCTGTCATTTTCAGAAGAAGAGCTTAAGCATCTTTTCTGCCTTACTCTGAGTGAGATTCTAGAAACTGTGAGAATAAATAACTCCAGCCCATTCTGTTTGGTAATGTGGGCAAGAGGAAAAGCATCAGAAGAACATGCCAGTATTTCTGAAAATCACCCAGAGTCCAGTCAAGGGACTGAAGAGGAACAGCTCTGTAAGAAACCACCTTTTTGGATAAATAATTATATATGATGGTGAATATTCACATTTCTTGAAGAAACAATTTTGCTTTTTGCTTGTCTAACGTGTGTAGTGTGCATGTTGACAATTTTAAAATTAAAATTAGAATAATTCATTATTTTTGCAGTATATAACCATCTAAAATTTTGAAATGTTGATCTTTTATACAAATACGCTTGGCCCAGATTTTGGTGAATTATGTTACTTTTAAGTTGCATTGCAAACTGGATGAGTTCAAGGTGTCAGGAAAATATTCTTTGTTATTCTGATGTTAGTAAATGTATAAGGACTTGAGGTAAGTAATGGAAAATATTATTTGGTAATCTTAATTGTTGAAAGCGGACTTGAGAAAGTTCTGTACTTTGTTCAACAATCAAATTCTGACTACAACCCCAGACATTTTTTACCAGAGTGAAATTCAAGCATCCATGTTATGTAACTGTAGTCCTGCCCTCTTTCAGGTTAGTGCGGTTTTGTCGCACGTAATAAAATTTTGCTTAGCACTCCCTGAACTGAAATTGGATGAGTGTATTGTAAAACAGGTGGTGGTATCCGTTGATGGCCTCCAGCCAGTGCAGTGCACATATTTAATCAATTTAGTAGGACAACTTGTGAAATTATACATCATTCTTGAATGATTTGTGCTGCTTTATTCTCAAATGCTTGCCTTGGTAGATAATGATCCTAGTTTTTGTACCTTGATTATGATTAAAATCACCTGGTGTAATTGCTGCAGTGTAGTAAGTGCCTTGAATTTTGAAATGTATCGTAACAGGAAACAACTTTGAAAGCGAGAAATTACAGAAAAGCACAGGGGACTGCCCCACAGGGACTGAGGGAGATAAATGTCTGGATTTATGACAATGGCTAAATGACAATGTTTGATGTTGTCAAACAAAAATGCCAATGACAATTAGATTTTTGCTTTTCCCCATTTCCTTTTAGCATCAGCTCATGGGATCTTTGCTGTCACAATGAAAATTTAAAAGTAACAATAAATAAAAGCCTTAATGTTAAATAACATTACTTGCACGTCAATGGTTTAGTAAGAAATATCTCAATTTTAATGTTTTAATCAAATTTTGAAATAATTATAGTGGCCATTGGATTTCAGAGTCAGAGATATTGGATTATGACTTTTCATATATTAAAAGTGTACTTTCACCGTTTCCTACAAACCAAGGATTGTTTGCACACAGTTGTCATTGGCCTGATTGATTGCAAGGGAAATTTAAAGAAATAGGTAAAATGGCAATGACATGAACAGGCAAGGAATAGAGGATTACAGACTATGTGCAGGCAGGTGGGAGTAGTTTAGATTGGCGGCATGATTGGTACAGAAATGAGCCAAAGAGCCTGTTTCTGCCCTGTACTATTCTGTTTGGGAAATGTTTGCATAATGCATTTCCAAATGCCTCTTTCACCAAAGCACATTTTAATTTCAAATAACTCCATTGGATTGATCAGATATGATTTCCCTTCCAAAAATCATTGACTTTTCCTTGATTAATTTTCTCTTTCCAATGCCTTGGGGTTCAGCCGCAAGTAGTCCACATCTCAAAACATATAGGAGGATAGGGATTACTGCTGCGCAGTGCACTGAGATTTTGTCAGAGGTTTTCATCTTCAAATACCCTTTTGTCAATAAACCAAAGGCGTTCCTGACTCATTGAAGGCCGTGATGAATTTCAAATTGATTAAACTTAATCATATCTGTACCACAAACTTTTAATTTTTTCTGAAAAGATTATCTTAATTCCTTTCAGAAAACATAATCGGGCTTTGGCACATGCATTATTGCGAGGGCGCTGGGCTAACCTCATTAAACCTATCACTTTGCTTGTTAGGCAAGTTGGATGTAATTTTTAGCTTGGAATAAGATCGACAATGGAAATTTACCGGCATGGAATCCACTTTCTGGCCATGTTATTTGGCGCGGTGTTTTCTAAAGGGAAAGTTTGTTTTACGACTGAAATTAAAATAGGGTTTGGGGGGTAGGTGTAATGAGGAATTAATTTGTTATTCTACTGTCAATATAATTAGGATTTCACTCAATACAGAAGTTTCCGGTAAAGCTTAAGTTAATGCAATTTGAAATGAGTAAAGACATGTTTCCTTAATGTAGGGAAAGTAACATCTGATTTTTTTTAAATTCAAGATTAGATAGTTATGAGCTGCACAATTATAATTTATTTGTGAATAAATTTGAGCCAATAAGTTTGCAATTTTTGAGTTGAGTGATTTTTATTTGCTAAATATTGGAATGTTTTTCTTTTCATAGTAGCTGTTTTCTAGCAGAATATCAGTGTGATTGAAATTTCATTTGTCATGATTTAAAAATGCAAGGCTCATTCTAGAAATGTTCATCAGTGTAAAAATTAATCACCAAACTTTTCAAAATAACTTAACGAACAGCTCACAATTTACGTAAATTAACCATAACACTGAATGCTTTGTGACAGCTTTGCAATGTATAATCTTGTTTGTTTTATTGCGGTCTGTGGTGCTGAAAAGTGTCTGGTTTTGTGTATAGCTGCCTTGGCTGCAGACGAGCTTGGCTCTGAACGATTTCATACACTGATTCAGTAAGTAATTCACTGCTACTAGGTCACTTAAGTAGGCACTGATAATGCTTTTGTAGTAATGTTATTTACCAAATTATATTTTTTCCTTCATTCTTTCTTCAATATCATCTTTCTTTCCTAAAGATGCTGTCTTCTTGATGGAGTGCAATTTGACATTTTGCACCATTGCTTTCATGATACATAGTAAATGTTGGTGTAGATGTCATAATTTACAAAAGTACAATTTGGAATCATTGCACAGAAGATAATTTGTGGTCCAAACTGAGATTAACTAATTTGTATCAGCCAACTAATATTTGAAATATGATCACCTACCTATGTGTAACAGCAAAAGTAATCTTTGGGTTAACAAGCTGAATCACTAATACTTCAATGTGAAATGAATTTTAGGCATCAAATTTGTGTAACCTTCTTGGTTTGTTTCTGCCTGGCAGAATGTGCAGGGGAAATTAAATTAAAGCCAAAAAATTTGAAGTGTTGATATATGTAAAATTACATTGAGCTTGACTTGGAATTTTTTGATCAAAAAAATTACAAAGCTTGCAGAAATTAAATTAATTTCTCATCTTTAACTCTGATTCAGAATATCACATAAAATTTGAACAAATAAGAATGAGATCCAAATAACTGCACATATTGCAAACTTGATATTTTGAAGAGCAACTATATTTGTATACAATAATAGCACAATTGAGGAAGGTTTGAAGGAAAACATTAGTTCAGACATGTAAATCCCTGAGTGGAGAGAATTAGGCTAGAGGTTGGAATGGATAGTTTTAGAGCTATGTTTTGAAAATTTGCTACCAAGCCTTTTGAACTATTGCCAAATGGTCATTCTGTCCAAAAGTGGTGAGGAAAAGATATGAATTGTTTGAACTAGTTTTGCTAGTTGTGGCAAAATGATTTGAGATGTGCTTCTAGTTTTAGTTTTGTTTGCGAGTGGACAATCCTATTTGCAACCAAGTGTAATATTATGTTTCTGCATCTTGGACATATAGGATGCTTACATTTATGTAAGATTTGTAAGTATGTGCATTAAAAAATATATTAAATATATATTTACCCCATTTCTGAAAGAAATGCAGACCTGTATGCTATCAAAATGGTGTTATTATCGGAATGAGCCATACTTTTGGCATAAATAAATGAAATCCTTACCTAGAGTAAGACTTTTCTATTTTATGGAACATGATGCGGCAACCTGTAATTTTAGCAGATCCTATAATAAATTATTAAATTAAGCACAATGGCGCCAGCCGTGGCAATTTGCAAGCCAAAGTTGAGAAATAATAAGCACTAAAGCATTTCATTGCAACGTTTGAGCAGAAAGACTCATGTGATGTTCAGTAATTGTTATGTAGACAAAGCAATGTAAACTTTCTAATCTACTCTTTCTTGGATCCTATCCTCTGAGATTGGCTTTTTTTAAATAAAAGCAGATGCTAATGCAAAAGGAAGACTACAAATGCTTAAAAATTACGTCTCAAGACGATTAATGCTACACTCTTTAACTTAGTAATTTGGCATATTGGACACAAGAGCTGCTTTTTGTTGCTTAAGATGAAGGCTGGCCTTTGCTCTTGTTTTAAACGTCGGATTGACGATGGGCAGAGGCATTGTGTTAATGTCTTGTTCTCCCAATGTTCTAATATTGATGGAAAGTATAGCTTGCAGTTGTATCGATGGAAACTCCATTCGATGCAAATTGGAGGGGGGTGTTCTAGCCGCAGGATTATAGTGGCAGTGTCATTGTACTCATAAGGCATTTTTTTATTTTTACATAACTGACATTGGCTGCAAGTGCGTTTTCACTCCTTCCCATGTTTATAAAAAATTTAATTTTAGCTTAAATTAATCAGTGCAACCATATGTCTAGCTGTAGTATTTTACAAGGTGAGTCTGAATTTCCTAAAACTGCTCTCCCTCTACCCCCATCTGGGATATTACAAAATTGATGGCCCAGGTTAGCAAACAATTTGCTTAAAGATACAAGTCACGTGTTATAAAATAAAGTTGCAGAAATGGCATCTTTCATTCGCTGATAGATTCTAGTTATTACCTTTAACTACTATATTTTAATTTGAGCCTTAAAGATGACGTTTTGAAGAATAGTCAGTAAGGATTTTTTATCACAAAATTTCTCAATTCAATTTTTCAGAAAACGTACATTTGCAAATGGTGCAGAGCTGAAGGAAGCAGTCTTAAATCAGTATTCATCCTGGAGGAATCGGTTTGGAGTCCTGCTCTTTCTTTATTCTGTAATTTTAACGAAGGTCAGTTCACTATAATACATTATTCCCTACATTAATGTTTACAGGTAATAATTAAAGTGAATCTCAATTACTTTGGGAAAATTCACCTAACTTAAAAATTGAAGGTTGACTGAATTTTGTGTTCAAATTTGTATTAAATATTTATAAAAATGATTGTAGCTGAAACCATTTGCTACTTAAACTTTCCTCACTGTTGGACCCTGGCTTATTTGTTTAATAGCTGTATGAGTAAAATTGTTCTGTCATTTTTATCCTTGTATTATTGAATAATACAATAGTTATTATTAACAATAAGTTGTTTTTATTTTAGGGCATTGCAAACATTAGAAATGAAATTGAAGATGCAGCTGAACCTTTAATTGACCCTGTATATGGTCATGGAAGGTAAGTGTAAAGTAAATTACTCAAAGACTATTTTATAATATCCACTTTTGAAATTGGGCTCTGTTGGTCTTGGCGAATGATGGGGAATTATCCTGAAGTAATATTTTAAACACTATGCCAGAGGTTGCCGCTAATTCTTAATTTTAGCTTTTTTCTGGGTAGTATTGACCGTGTATGTTGCAGTTGTTAGAGCTGGTGGAAATCTAGCACTTTTTTGTTTTAATTGTGTTACCCGGATATAATCAGATATTGAGAGAACAGAAATGCTTAATGAGGCAATTTTTCTTCAAGAACTGTAGCAATATGGTGGAGCTATATAAGCTATTTGGCTCTGTGCACTGTGATCGTTGTTTCCTATTTTTAAACTGATGATTATAATGTTTGTGTGGTAGATATGTGTAGGTTAAGGATCTTGGCTGGTTCATTATTTTTGTACACCCTTGAATTTTTGAATGCATTGTTTGTACATTGGCCGTGTACATGTACAAATGAGAATTGTATCAAATTCATGCTAGTTCTGACCATAACGATTATTTATACAGAAGATTGAATTTCCTCTTTACAGGATTTTTTTCATCAATTAACCTCCATTCAATTTGAGCTTGTGTTGCTGGCAGAAATTTAGGCAAGGTGTTTGCTTACATTCAAAATCTTCTGGACACTATATAGACTGCAGATGATGGAATCCTAAGCAAAACAAACCTGCTGGAGCATCTGAGCAGGTCAGGCAGCAGCTGTGGAAGGAAATGGACAGACAACATTTTGGATCGGGACCCTTCAGATTGTAGAGGTGATATAATGGGAATTTGCTTGTAGATCAGTGCCCATAGATCAGTACTTTGCAATTTGCAGGTGGTGTGTATATGATGATTTTTGATCAAAACCTCCTCTATTTTTGGGAGCCTGGAAAGATTGACAGTACTGAAACGGTGAATTAGTGAGTCAAGCAGCATCTCCTGAGCAAAAATCAAAGTTAAAAGTTTTAAATTGATGACCTTTCATCAGAACTGAAAAAAAGCGAAACAGATTTAAGTTGTAGAGGAGGAGGGACGACTGTGGAAAACAGGTTTATCTGTGTTGAGGTGAAGTCCCAAGGTTGTTCGGGTAACACAACTACTGGAAATTGGAAATCCAAGAATGTGAAGTTGTTTTCCTAGAAACTCAAACCATATCATCTACAAGTTAAGAAATAAAAGTGGATAAATAAACTGGGTGTTATCACATTAATATCACAAATTCTCATTTTCTATTCTGTATTCCAATTTTTGTGGTAGTGATTTGTAAATTCGATAAGGGAAAATTTCCATTACGTGAGCTGTATCCAGCATCTGTGAAGTGAGGAAAAACAAGCTTATGAATCTAGAATTGACTATTTCTTTTTCTTTCCCAGCCAAAGCCTAATAAATTTATTGTTGACTGGGTATGCAGTTCTAAATGTATGGGATGGCGACAGAGAGTGCTCTGGAATGAGTAAGTCTGTTTGTAGTATGTATTGATAATTTTCATAATATTTTGAAATGTTTTTTAATGCACTGGTTTGCTGCTTCCCATATTTTTTTATATTTAAACTCTCCATACCATTTACACATTGCTCAGAAATTGAAAAATTCACCTTCCCACATGTTTCGAATCATTTATTTAACTTGTTCCTTGCTGTGCTAATTTGTGTGTGGCTCTTGTGTTCACAAGGTCATTTGAGATTCTGCTGTTTAATATTGATCCTAGTTCCCTGAGCGTTCTCCACAAAATCCCCCTCGTTTCAAACGTGACCAAATATTTTGTCACAGACAGGTGAGGACTACAGTGACAATTTGATTTTACCAATAATCTGAATCACTGATAAGTCAGTAAGCCAGTTCTGAATCACTGATAGTACACAAAAATGCTGGAGAAACTCAGCGGGTGCAGCAGCATCTATGGAGCGAAGGAGATAGGCAACGTTTCGGGCCGAAACCCTTCTTCAGACTGATAGGGGGTGGGGGGAGGCGGGAAGAATGGAAAAAGGAGGAGGCGGAGCCCGAGGGCTGAGGTAGGAAACCCTCTCTTAATAATATTGGCCATAACATCATTATTTTATAATATCCACTTTTGAAATTGGGCTCTGTTGGTCTTGGTCACTGTTCATCCGTGCATCTTAGTCTCCTAGATCAGCCTACCACGGGACTTTATCAAATGCCTTGCTAAAATTCATGTAGACAACATCCACTACCCTATCCTCATTGATCACCTTTGTGGTAGTTTGTCGTGCTCCAATTTCGTATATTCTTCCAGGGTCCAGCTTTCTCCCTCTTCAAAACTATTTTAAAGCTTGTGGAGTTGTGATCACTATCCTCAAAATGCTCTTTCACTGTAACACGTCACCTAGCCTGCCTCATTTCCTCACATGTTCTGGTTGGTCTGTCCACACACTGTTTTAAGAAAGTGTCTTAGATACATCTCACAAATTCTGAGCAAGTCAATATTAGGGAAGTGAAAATCATCCACTGTTTCTCTGGCAACTTTTGGTAATCTGTCTATCTGCCTACATGTCTGTTCCTCCATCTCTTGCTTTCTATTGGGGGTCATATGGTATAATCCCATTAGGGTGCATGCACCTTTCTTATTTCTAAGCTGTACCCATATCGCTTCACCAGATTAACCCTCCAGTATGTTGTCTGTGTGCTGCCATGCCAAGCTCCCTGATCTGTCGTGCAATTCCACCTCTTGCCTCCCTATCAGTCATGACTAAAACATTCATTGAAACCATGGAACATAAAGCTGCCGGTTGTGTCCCTCTCTTAATAATATTGGCCATAACATCATAGTTCCAAACACCAATCCTGGCTCTAAATTCATCTGACTTCTGCACAATACTGCTTGAATTAAAATAAACACATTTCAGCCAATTAGGGTTACCATATTCCTTCACCTTTCCCTGTCTGTCCTTCCTTTGAGACGTACTGGTCCTAATCTTTACATTCCCATCACTCCATCCAATTTTTGACCTACTACCCTGGTTCCCACCCTCCTGCCTCTCGTTTAGATTCCTCCCGATTAGTATTAGAAAACCTACCTGCAAGGATATTGGTCCCCCTCCAGTTCAGATGCATATGTTCCTTTTGTACAGGTCACCTTAGCCCCAGAAGAGATCCCAATGGTCTACAAATCTGAGTCTCTGCTCCCTGAACCAAATCTCAAGCCACGCATTCACCTGTTGTCTTCTGCCACAAGCACGCAACGCCAGGAGTAATTGGAGAATACTACCCTAATCATATTATTTATCCAGTGAGTTACTATGTTACAATATCTAGATAGGCTCCATTTCATTTGATATATTTAGCTTGCCAATATCAGTGCCATTGAGTTCTGCATTGGGGAGTAGAATATTGCTTGGGGTCATCTGATGGCTAACAATAACATGTAAGAGGAAGTGAGTCGGGCATGCTTGTAATGCAATGCTGCAAAAATAACTGGCTCGCATTCCCTTCTGAGGTTCACCAACTTTATTGTAAAATATGTCTGTTCGAGTGTTGCTTTCTGGTTCATTGCTAGAACAAAATCAGGAGAGGAGGTATCGGGCATGAAAGGGGGAACTTGAGTAGCACAGAACATGGAAATATTGGAAGATGTTACAATTAATATAAGGTTAATGTAGGCTGGATCTTGAAAAATGATGAGATGGAGTCGAAGGTGGCAATAGAGAGCTTAGTAAAATGGTATCAGGACAACAACTTCTTCCATCAATGTCAGTAAGCCAAAGGAGGTGGTTGTTGACTTTAGGAAGTGAGGTGGAGTACATGTCCCAATCAACATCAATGGTACTGAAACGGTTGAGAGCTTCAAGTTCATGCATGTAAATTTTACCAACAATTTGTCCTGGACCAACCGTATAGAGGTTACAACCAAAAGGAGACTACCGGGATAATCTGGAAGCTACATGCCAGTTCGGCATGTAACGGCTCTTAGCTTTTACTAATGCATCGTTGAAAGCATCCTATCGGGTTGTATCACAACTTGATTTGGCACAGTGCGTGACTCAAGACCTGACGGTCCAAGTTTTCCAATGCTCCCATTCCTTGCCTTAAGTGGAGTTTGAACAATACATCAAGAAGTCTGACATCTAAAACAAAAAAAACTGTTGAAAGGACTCGGGTGGTCCTCACTTGGAAATAATTATTCATCCTCTACTGTCACTGGATTTAAATCCTGCAGCTCCCTACCCAACATCACTGCACCAGAAGTCTGTACGAGAACTAGTTCTTCACAAAAGTAACTCGCAATAGTTTGTCCTCTAGATGGCACCAGAGATTATTTATTGAGTTTAACCAGTCATTGTAATTAAAAAGGTGATGTTGCACAGTATGCTTTAGTTTAGTCCCTAAAAGTGATTTATGTTTTGACTATAAAAATGTGACCCTTTATTTAAAACTATATTCAATCTTGTACTTATTATTCAGTTTAAGATACTGATTTTCAGAGACACAAATTGAACCTGGCATGCTTTTTTTTCTTCTATGGGCACCCATTATAAATATCAAACTGGAAGTAGAAATAGAGTATTCCTCTGCCATGCAGAGTCCTTTCTAATGTCTTACCTCACCTGTGTTTGCATGCAATCTCAGGATATTTTGAATATTGTAGTACCAGCTGAGCACCTGTAACCCCTGAATATAACAAACTTCTAAAATTCACATTTTATTCAAGACATTACGAATTAGTTATAGACATAGTGCGTGAAACAGGCCCAACTTGCATAAACCGACCAACATGTCCCATCTCCACGTGCCTACTTTTGGCCCATATCCCTCTAAACCTATCTTTTCTGGCTATTTAACCTGAAATTGCTTGCTTGAATGTAGACTGCCCAGCTAGAAGAAATAGTTTCTCAGAATCTGCCCAATTAATCGCAGAATCTTTTTAATTTAATGAATTGGGCTTCTTTCATTTAACCTTTAATAAAGGTGAACACAGTTTATGTGTGCATTTAATGTTTGACATAGGTAGATACGAAATTTGCAGGTGGCACCAAAATTTATGGTGTAAGTCAGTGCTTCTTAAACTGGTGAATCGTTCACCCAAGGGCGAATTAAATTATTTTGAGATGAATGAAGCTGGAAGGGTGAATGACTTAATTTATTCAGATATTTATATATATTTTTCATACTTAAAAAAGGCATTGCGGTTAGTAAGCTCATTGGTTTTAATGGCATTGGAGCTGGAAATTTGATATGTTTTTTTCTCTACCTATGGTTTTCTAATTTCAAAGTAGCAGGATATTTTCCAAATTTACTGTAATGTAATCTTTTAGGGAAGACCAGACGAGCTAGTGGGATCATAAATTTACAAATTGCAACACTGGAGGATCGCCGTAGGCAAATGTTGAACTGTAACTTTACTTTGTGTAGCAATTTAGCTACCAAAGTTGATCTTTGGTGGTATTGTGAGCTTTCGTCGGGGAGAGTTATAGAAAGTTATATTTGTTGGATACTAATATATTAAATCACATACTCCATGGATTTTTTAGCTTGTTTTCCAAGAAAAAAACTGCAGTTATCAAAGCCCGAAAGGGTAGGATGGGGCTGTAGTGTTTAGTGTTTAGACGTTGGAATGTTTTTTTTATCATTCTAACTCCAGTGGTAATTCCTAGTTTTCTTTACATTTTTAGAATGTTCAAAAAGTTGACAATGTAAACACTTAAGAAATGAGTTGATTTATGTTTTTAGCTCATGTGACAAAATTAATTATATGAAATTATACACAAGGGAGAATAAGACAAATTACCACAAAAAAAACATAAGAAAATTTAGTCGAGGGTGAATGAAATTTTGTGATAAATACTCAAGGGTGAATGACACTGAAATAGTTTAAGAAGCACTGGAGTAGGTGACAGTGAAAACGTTTTAAGGCTGCAACGGTATAGAGATCAACCAAGATAGTGGACAAGGGAAAGACATGGACATGGAATTCAACTTGGACAATGCAATGTGATGCATTTTGCATAGTTAAACGAGGGCAGGACCAATACAGCGAATGCTAGGGCTGTGGGAAGTGTTGTCAATCAGCGAGACCTTGGAATACATGTACACAGTTTCCTGAAAATTGAAACATGGGTAGATAGGCCACAAAAATGCTTGCCTTCTTCAAACAAGTCAATGACCATGAGTTGAGGCAGGTTTTGTTAATTGTGTGTAATTGTGGTAACCACAATATTAGGATGTGATGATGGAAAGGGTGCAGAAAAATGCATAAGATTATTAACTGGATTGCAGGGCTTGAGTTATCAAGGAGTTGGGGGGGAGGTGGTAGGGTTCAGCCTCTGAGGTTTATCCTATGCCTTGTCCAAGGCAACTAGGTATTTAATCCATTTCATCAATAGGGTAAGTGCAGGATTAGTGTAAATAAAGTAATAGTCATATAGTGTGTAGAAAAGAGCTGTGGACGGTATTTACCAAAGATACACAAAGTACTGGAGCAACTCAGCGGTTCAGGTGGCATCTGTGGAGAAAAAGGATGGGTTACATTTCATGTCAAGACCCTTCTTCAGACTGGCGTCTGAAAAAGGTCTCGACCCATTATGTCACTCATTGCTAGTGCTGGTCGGATGGGTTGAAACTAAAAAGTGGTGGGGGGGGGGGGGGGGGGGTGCAGTTGATGCGAAAGAATGTAAGAAAGGTCACGTTTACACTAACAGGGTAGGGGGATGGGAGCCAATGCAAGGAGACAGAGGGCCATAAAAGGAGGACAGAAGCAAAAGGTAGAAGAGAGATAAGAAAAACTAACCTGAAAGCTTTGGGCCTTAATGAGAGGACCATTTGAAATAAGGTGGATGAATTGAATGCGCACTTATTAGTTAAGGGATATGATATACTTGGAATTACGGAGACATGGCTCCAGGGTGACCAAGGCTGGGAGCTAAACATGCAGGGGTATTCGATATACAGGAAGGATAGACAGAAAGGAAGAGGAGGTGGGGTGGCATTACTGGTTAAAGAGGATATTAATGCAATTGTAAGGAGAGACATTAGCTTGGATACTGTGGAATTAATATGGGTAGAACTGCAAAATAAGAGCAGAAAACGTTTGTTGGATTGGTATACAAACCACCAAACAGTAGTAGGGAGATTGGGGATAACATCAAGCAGGAAATTAGGGATGCGTGTAGTGAAGGTACAGCGGTTATCGTGGGTGGCTTTAATCAACATATAGATTGGGCCAAACAAATTGGTAACAGCGCTGAGGAGGAGGATTTCTTGGAATGTATACGGGATGGGTTTTTTAAACCAATATGTGGAGGAACCAACTACAGGGCAGGCCATCCTAGACTGGGTATTGTGTATGAGGAAGGATTAGTTAGTGATCTTGTTGTGCAAGGCCCTTGGATAACAGTAACTATAATATGGTGACATTTTGCATTAGGATGGAGAGTGTCACGGTTAATTCAGAGACTAGGATCCTGAACTTGAATAAAGGAGACTTTGAAGGTATGAGACCGGAATTGGCTAGGATAGACTGTCAAATTATACTTAAAGGGTTGACAGTGGAGATGCAATGGCAAACATCTAAAGATCGCATGGATGAACTCCGGAATTTGTTCATCCCTGTCTAGCGAAAAAATAAAACTGGGAAGGCGGCTCAACCATGGCTGACGAGGGAAGTAAAGGATAGTGTTAAAGCCAAGCAAGAGGCATATAAATTAGCCAGAAGACGCTGCAAACCAGAGGACTGGGAGAAATTTAGAACTCAACAGAGGAGGACAAAGGGGCTAATTAAGAGGGGGGAGAAAGACCATGAAAGAAAGCTTGTGGGGAATATAAAAACTGACTAAAAGTTTCTACAGGTATGTAAAAAGGAAAAGATTAGTGAAGACGAATGTAGGTCCCTTACAGTCAGAGACAGGTGAATTTATAATGGGAAACAAGGAAATGTGCCCCAAGGCTTGGTGCTGCGACCCCAGTTGTTTACAATATTATTAAAGATCTAGACGAGGGAATTAAATGTAAAATCTCTAAATTAGCGGATGACACAAGGCTGGATGGCAGTGTGAGCTGCGAGGAGGATGCTATGAGGCTGCAGGGTGACTTGGATAGGTTGGGTGAGTAAGCAGATGCATGGCAGGTGCATTATAATGTGGATGAATGTGAGGTTATCAACTTTGGTGGCAAGAACAGGGAGGCAGATTATTTTTTGAATGGTGTCGGGTTAGGAGAAGGGGAGGTGCAACGAGACCTGGGTGTGCTTGTACATCAGCCACTGAAAGTAAGCATGCAGGTACAGCAGGCAGTGAAGAAAGTCAATGGCATGTTGGCCTTCATTGCGAGAGGATTTGAGTTTAGGAGCAAGGAGGTCCTACTTCAGTCGTACATGGTCCTGGTGAGACCGCACCTGGAGTATTGTGTGCAATTTTGGTCTCCTAATTTGAGGAAGGACCATTGCTATTGAGTGAGTGCTGCATAGGTTCACCAGGTTAATTCCCGAGATGGTGGGACTGATGTATGATGAAAGAATGGGTCAAATGGACTTGTATTCACTGGGATTTAGACGGATGAGAGGGAATCTTATAGAAACATATAAAATTCTTAGAGGATTGGACAGGGTTGATGCAGGAAAAATTTTCCCGATGTTGGTGGAGTCCAGAACCAGGGGTCACAGTTTAAGAATAAGGGGTAGGCCATTTAGGACTGAGATGAGGAATAAATTCTTCACCCAGAGAATTGTGAATCTGGAATTCTCTGCCACAGAAGGCAGTGGAGGCCAATTCACTGGATGTTTTCAAGAGAGAGTTAGATTTAGCTCTTCGGGCTAAGGGAATCATGGGATATGAGGGAAAAGCCGGAACAGGCTACTGATTTTGGATGATCAGGCATCATCATATTGAATGGCTCAGAGGGCTGAATGGCCTACTCCTGCAGCTATTTTCTATGTTTCTATGTTGAGTTATTCCAGCACTTTGTGTCTATCTCTCATAGTCATGTCGTGCGAAAATAGGCCCTTCAGCCCAACTCGTCCATGCCCCATCTAAGCTAGTCCCACGACCCACATCCCTCGAAACCTTTCCTCTCCTTGTACCTGTCCATGCAGTATAAATAGGCGCTACTTGTCTGACGAGGGCTTGTTGGACAGAAAGGCCAGTTTACAAGCTTCAAATCTCCATAGCCAACATATTCTTCAGGGCAAAATAAAATTGGTAGGAAGGAACTGCAGATGCTGTTTTAAACTGAAGATAGACACAAAAAGCTGGAGTAACAACGGGACAGGCAGCATCTCTGGATAAAAGGAATGGGTGACGATTTGGGTCTCGACCCTTCTTCAGACTGCAACGTCTGAAGAACAGTCTCGACCTGAAACGTCACCTATTCCTTCTCTCCAGTGATGCTGCCTGTCCCGCAGTTACTCCAGCTCTTTGTGTCTATCTTCAAAATAAAATTTACTATAATTTAATGGTATTGTTTAACTGTACCAAATATAATTTTCGTATCTAATGTTCTTTCCATATGAAATCAGTTGAAATTTTAATGTCTAGTACGTTTTAATGTTATGCATTTTCTTGCATGTTGCATGAATTCCATGCTATTTCTGAACTAAACCAACTATGTTTGTTTTGTTTCAGAACTTCATGGTGTAAGAAATCAAGCTGCTATAGGCTTTCTGACATTAATGGAGTCCTTGCGTTATTGCAAGGTAAGCAGTTAGAACTTAACTAACAGTGCAAAAGTAATGAGTTTGATTTTAGTAATATTTGTCTTCCTGTAATGGTGCCTAAAAATTTTAAAGCAATTAAATTTTAAATTGGTATCTAATGTAGCATTACGGTCTGTTTTCAAGCCAGTCATCAATCAAAGCCATATTATAGAAGAATATTTTATCCTTTTTTGAAGTTAATTGTCCATATTCTTTCAAGAATTAATTAATTCTTATGATCGCTCGGTAATAAGCATAGGTGTAGAACAATACGATCCCCTATATTAAGTCACGTTAATTGGATGTTCTGAAGAGATATTTGGTTTAAGGTGTAGTACTTAACCAATACTGTTTGGGGCACTGGTTACCAAAAATAAATATTTTAAGTTCCAGCAATTGCTCAATTCTGTGAAACACCTTAATGAAGACTTCAATGTCAGTATTCAAATTGGTAAATTTAACTTTACTACTTAATTCACTTAAGTGCTGCAAATATCTTCATTCTCAAAAAATTTACAGCAAATTGAAGTCTCACATGATTTTAATATAAACAGAGCATTTTTGACCAATTATAGAAATAATTTGGCCTCTACTCTTTCTTAAGAATTTTGCAAAGACAGTGTTTTGAAATGGTTGTTGATAAATTACTCTTAAGTATGTGCAACATTTATTGTAGGTCAAACCATCATATGTGCTGAAGCTTTTTTGTAAATTCCATCTGGATGAAAGTTATTCTTTTCCTTGCTATATTCTGTATCGCAATGGATAGTTGGCATTCAAATGTACTAGTCTGTCCATTATGGGTTTATGGGTTTTCCAAGTCTTCAATTCTGAATATCTTAAACTTAGTTGTGTTTCTCCAGTAAGGTTCCATTTGAAGCCAACAATTTTTTTGGTGATTGGGAGATAAAGGTTAGTTTGGGGTTGCTATGGATGAAGACGCTTGGGATTTTGTCTGGAAACATGTGTAATCATAATGCCAAAATCCAAGCAAGTTTGTAACTGCTCTTAAATTTGGGCAAATAATTTATTGTTCAAACTGATTTCTCCATCTCTGCCAGTTGCATCAGTAGTTAACATTGAGCAGCATAAAAAATCATAACACATAAGGTGGCCATTCTGTCCGATGTTTGTATATGGACCAAAAAAGCAATTTGTGTTAATCCATCATCCCACGTTTGCTGACCTGTACATTAGAACACATCAAGTAGTCTTCCAGATACTCTTTGAATGTGATCAGTTTCTATTACCACACTTCAAGGTGCATGTTCCAGGACACTTTCACTCTTTGAATTAAAAAAAGGTTTGCACAGCTCCATTCTCATTTGTGTCCCAACAACATTAAATCTTTTTTCCATACAGTGTTGGCTTAAGGTTGCCTGTTTTAATAATGGGACTGAGTGCTTTCTGTTCACTCCTTTTCATCTCATAATTTTGTATGCATGATCTTGCTTCCACAACTGAATTTCACCAACCTTAACAATGTTCACGTGGCTCTTCTACACTTTCTTAAGCTATCAATTTTTCCATTGTATTGTCACCTGGGCTATGTAGTACTCTCTGGTCTCGCTTGTGTGCAGTAAAAATACAGGTGAACCTTTCAACTGTTATTAACTACATGCAACAATTGCTGTGACCTTCTGTTTCTTTACACTTGCTTTCCGGACTTTTGTGTATTATGTATCACCCCTTGCACCGTGGTAATTGATTGAAATGTTTAACCTATTTGGCCATTATTTCGTCTAAGATTCCTAATGTTCTAAAGAAATGTCAAAACATTATCAATGCAGCTGTCATTGATTTACTTTGATTCCAAGAATTGTCTTTCGATAAATTATTTTAAGGTATTGAAGTCTTCATCTTTCCTCAATTCTGGACGTGAGTGAAGTATTTCATCCAAGCCCTCGATTTGGGATGTGCCTTTTGCATGGCCCCAATTTTCCAGACTACATCAATTATTTATTTTTTTAAGTCTACAATAACTTCAGGCCAGCATTAATCAACCAAAGACATGAATTCAAATCCCACCACAGCAATTGGCCAATTATAGATCAGTAAAAATTTTAACAGTAGTAACATTAAATTACCAGATGGCTATACAACTGGATTTGGCTTCCAGACCTCCTTTTCCAGAACAAAACTCTTCCCATTCTAACTTGCGTGTGATTCTGCACTTCAATTAACAACGTCCATTTTTTCACATTGATTTTCTGCAACAAGCTTCTCCTGCAGGGTACTGTGGGAATTAAGGCAGAGCAAGCCCTGGCATTGACATAGCCACTGAATTCAGCAGATATTTTCCAATGAGACCTGCAAAGTCACTTCCACTAACATTTGATAAGGTCTTAAAAAAATAAGGTGTATGGACATTAATCAAGATGATGGGTGGGGGTGAAGAATGGGATGAAATGTCACTGGCATTACTCAAAGTACATTTGTCATTCAAGGTAGGATCACTTGTTTGCACCTGTATAATGTTATCCCACATTGGCCTCGGCCTCAACTAAGTCAAGAGTGTTTTATTGTCATATGTCCCAGATAGAACAATGAAATTCTTACTTGCAGCAGCACAACAGAATATGTGAACATAGTAGACTGTAAACAATATAATAGACGAGAGAAAAAAAAAAAGTTCATTGTGTGTATACACGAAAGCACACATACGTGCACAAAAAAATAATGCAATAATAACAATAATAGTCTCCGGAGCTTATTTGAAGTTGTAGTGTATAATAGCTGAATGGCTGTAGGGAAGTAGCTGTTCCTGAATCTGGACGTTACAGCTTTCAAGCTCCTGTACCTTCTTCCCGATGGCAGGAGTGAAAAGAGTGTGTGGCCAGGGTGATATGGATCTCTGATTTTCCTGGCTGCCTTTTTGAGCGAGCAATTCCGATAAATCCCTTCAATGGTGGGGAGGTCAGAGCCGGTGATGGACTGGGCACAACATTTTGCAGTCTTAGTTGTTCCTGGGCATTTAAGTTGCTGAACCAGACTGAATATGCTTTCTTACTGTACACCAGTAGAAGTTCAAGAGAATCCTCTCTGACGTACCAAATCTCCGTAATATTCTCAGGAAGTAGAGGCGTTGATGTGCTTTCTTTATAATTGCATCAGTGTGCTGGGTTCAGGAAAGATCTTCGGAAATATGCGTTTTTGACTCTCTCCACCATCGTCCGGTTGATATAAACAGGATTGTGGGTCCTTACCATTCCCCTTCAAAAGTCCACAATGATTCATTGCTTTTACTGATATTGTGACCAAGATTGTTGTGCTGGCACCATTTGGTCAATCAATCGATTTCACTTCTATACTCTGACTCATCACCACCTGTAATTCGTCCAACGAAGGTGGTGTCGTCGGCGAACTTGAAGATGGAGTTCGCACTGTATCTGGTTACACAGTCATGAATATAGAGTGAGTAGAGCAGGGGGGCTGAGCACTCAGCCTTGAGGTGCTCCCGTACTGATTGTTATTGAGGAAGAAGTATTTCTTCCAATTCGAACAGACGGGTCTATTGATGAGGAAGTCGAATATCCAATTGTGGAAGGATACGCAGAGACTCAGTTGCATGAGCTTGGTAACCAGCTTGGAGGGTATGATGGTATTGAACTGTAATCTATAAACAACACTGACGTTTGTGTTTTTATTGTCCAAGTGGTCCAGTGCACAGTGGAGAGCCAGTGAGATCACATCCTCCAGTTGACCTGTTGTGGCGGTAGGCAATTTATAGGGGGTCGAGGTTCTTGTGATAGAAGTTGACATGTCCCACAACCAACCTCTCAAAGCACTTCCATCACCACGGATGTTAGTGCCACTGGTCGATAGTCATTGAGGCATGTCACCTTGCTCTGCTCGGTATTATTGATGCCCTCTTAAAGCAGGTGGGAACCTCAGACCTCAGTAATGAGAGGTTGAAAATGTCAGCAAAACTCCAGCCAGTTGATCTGCACATGTTTTTAGAACTCAACCGGGACTAACCCCTAAAACAAGCATGCTAAAGATGGCTGCAATACAGGCCTCACCAAAGAAGACACCCAGCAACTGGTGATGTCCATGAATCGAGGACTTCAAGCAGTCATTGCATGCAAATGATATGCAACAAAATACTAAATATGACTACTTTTCTTTATATGACATTGCTGTGTCCCAAACATTATGGTGCCCTGAAATGGGGGGGGGGGGGGAAGACTATGTATAAACACTGCTGTCATTTCTACATGGTGAAGCCAAAATGTATACAAATGGCCTTTATTAAAATCTGACTGCACTTTAACCACATGTGATTTTTATTCTATTACAAATCTCAAATTGTGGAGTACAGAGGCAAATAAATAAATGATGGGTCTTTGTACCAAACATTATGGAGGGCACTGGATCTTAATCATAAAATTTAACTGCTTTCCCCTCAAGTCCTGAGTTTTTCTGCCTCCGATATGCTCTTTAAAACTTCTCTATTAGATCAACATGAAATGTTGCCTATGTTCTGTGAAATATCCTGGGACAACATGTTCCTTCACTGCACTTGTGAGCTATATAGTTTCTGTTGAAGGTACTCCCATAGTTATAAGCAAGTTCGGTATTCCGAAAAATGCAAGGGATCATGGGATTTGTCCAAGGTCGAATGCTATAACCATATAACATATAACCATATAACAATTACAGCACGGAAACAGGCCATCTCGACCCTTCTAGTCCATGTCGAACACGTATTCTCCCCTAGTCCCATATCGAGAATACGTGTCGAACACGTATTCTCCCCTGGTCTGCGCTCAGACCATAACCCTCCATTCCTTTCCCATCCATATAACTATCCAATTTATTTTTAAATGATAAAAACGAACCTGCCTCCACCACCTTCACTGGAAGCTCATTCCACACAGCCACTACTCTCTGAGTAAAGAAGTTCCCCCTCATGTTACCCCTAAACTTCTGTCCCTTAATTCTCAAGTCGTGTCCCCTTGTTTGAATCTTCCCTACTCTCAGTGGGAAAAGCTTATCTACGTCAACTCTGTCTATCCCTCTCATCATTTTAAAGACCTCTATCAAGTCCCCCCTTAACCTTCTGCGCTCCAAAGAATAAAGCCCTAACTTGTTCAACCTTTCTCTGTAACTTAGTTGCTGAAACCCAGGCAACATTCTAGTAAATCTCCTCTGTACTCTCTCTATTTTGTTGACATCCTTCCTATAATTAGGCGACCAAAATTGTACACCATACTCCAGAATTGGCCTCACCAATGCCTTGTACAATTTTAACATTACATCCCAACTTCTATACTCAATGCTCTGATTTATAAAGGCCAGCACACCAAAAGCTTTCTTTACCACCCTATCTACATGAGATTCCACTTTCAGGGAACTGTGCACAGTTATTCCCAGATTCCTCTGTTCACCTGCATTCTTCAATTCCCTGCCATTTACCATGTACGTCCTATTTTGATTTGTCCTGCCAAGATGTAGCACCTCATACTTATCAGCATTCAACTCCATCTGCCATCTTTCAGCTCACTCTTCCAACTGGCATAAATCTCTCTGTAGACTTTAAAAATCTACTTCATTATCCACAACCCCACCTATCTTAGTATCATCTGCATACTTACTAATCCAATTTACCACACCATCATCCAGATCATTGATGTACATGACAAACAACAGTGGACCCAACACAGATCCCTGTGGCACCCCACTAGTCACTGGCCTCCAACCTGACAAACCACCATCCACCATTACTCTCTGGCATCTCCCATTCAGCCACTGTTGAATCCATCTTGCTACTCCACCATTAATACCCAACAATTGAACCTTCTTAACCAACCTTCCGTGAGGAACCTTGTCAAAGGCCTTACTGAAGTCCATATATACAACATCCACTGCTTTACCCTCATCAATTTCCCGAGTAACCTCTTCAAAAAATTCAAGAAGATTAGTCAAAAATGACCTTCCAGGCACAAATCCATGTTGACTGTTCCTAATCAGTCCCTGTTTATCCAGATGCTTATATATATTATCTCTAAGTATCCTTTCCATTAATTTGCCCACCACTGACGTCAAACTAACAGGTCTATAATTGCTAGGTTTACTCTTAGACCCCTTTTTAAACAATGGAACAACATGCGCAGTACGCCAATCCTCCAGCACTATTCCTGTTTCTAATGACATTTGAAATATTTCTGTCATATTTCTGCTATTTCTACACTAACTTCCCTCAATGTCCTAGGGAATATCCTGTCCGGACCTGGAGACTTATCCACTTTTATATTTCTCAAAAGTGTCAGTACTTCCTCTTCTTTGAATCTCATAGTTTCCATAGCTACTCTACTTGTTTCCCTTACCTCACATAATTCAATATCCTTCTCCTTGGTGAATACCGAAGAAAAGAAATTGTTCAATATTTCCCCCATCTCTTTTGGCTCTGCAGATAGCTGTCCACTCTGACTCTCGACCAATTTTATCCCTCGTTATCCTTTTGCTATTAATATAGCTGTAGAAACTCTTTGGATTTACTTTCACCTTACTTGCCAAAGCAACCTCGTATCTTCTTTTAGCTTTTCTAATTTCTTTCTTAAGATTCTTTTTACATTCTTTATACTCCTCAAGCACCTCATTTACTCCATGCTGCCTATAATTATTGTAGATCTCTCTCTTTTTCCGAACCGTGTCCAATTTCCCTTGAAAACCATGGCTCTTTCCAATTTTTACTATTTCCTTTCAACCAAACAGGGACATAAAGATTCTGCACTCTTAAAATTTCACCTTTAAATGTCCTCAATTTCTTTTCCACATCTTTCCCATAAAACAAACTGTCCCAATTTACTCCTTTTAAATCCTTTCACATCTCCTCAAAGTTAGCCTTTCTCCAATCAAAAATCTCAGCCCTAGGTCCAGTTCTGACCCTCTCCATAATTATATTGAAACTAATGGTATTGTGATCACTGGTCCCGAACTGTTCCCCAACGCATTCCTCTGCCACCTGACCCGTCTCATTTCCTAACAGGATGTCCAGTACCGCCCCTTCTCTAGTAGGTACTTCTATGTATTGCTGCAAAAAACTATCCTGCACACATTTTACAAACTCCAACCCATCCAGCCCATTTACAGAATGTGTTTCCCAGTCTATGTGTGGAAAATTGAAATCTCCCACAATTACTACCTTGTGCTTACTACTAATATCTGCAATCTCCTTACATATTTGCTCTTCCAATTCTCGCTCCCCATTTGGCAGTCTATAATACACCCCTATAAGTGTTGCTACCCCTTTCCCATTTCTCAGTTCCACCCAAATAGCCTCCCTAGACGAGCCCTCTACTCTATCCTGCCAAAGCACTACTCTAATATCTTCCCTGATAAGCAATGCAACACCTCCACCTCTTGCCCCTCCAATTCTATCACACCTGAAGCAACGAAATCCTGGAATATTTAGTTTCCAATCACAGCCCTCCTGCAACCATGTTTCACTGATTGCCACAACATCATACTTCCAGGTGTCAATCCAGGCTCTAAGTTCATCCACCTTTCTTACAATGCGCCTAGCATTAAAATATACACATTTAAGAAACCCACCCTCGCTTATTCTCTGTTTATTGTCTTTTTCTTCTCTCTCCCCTACATTTTGGGTCAGAGTGCTACCATTCTCTACCTCCATACTAGTTTAAAGTCTCCCCAGTAGCCTTTGCAAATCTCCCAGCCGGGATATTGGTTCCCCTCGAGTTCAAGTGCAACCCGTCCTTTCTGTACAGGTCGCACCTTCCCCAAAAGAGGTCCCAATGATCCAGAAACTTGAATCCATACCCACTGCACTAGTCCCTCATCCACTCATTTATCCTCCACCTCGCTCCATTCCTACTCTCACTGTCGCGTGGCACAGGCAGTAATCCTGAGATTGTTACCTTTGCAGTCCTTCTCCTTAACTCTCTACCTAACTCCCTAAATTCTTCTTTCAGGACCTCTTCTCTTTTTTTATCTATGTCGTTGGTACCTATATGTACCACAACCTCAGGCTCCTCTCCCTCCCATTTCAGGATTTCTTGGACACGTTCAGACACATCCCTGACCCTGGCACCAGGGAGGCAAACTACCATCCGGGTCTCCTGTCTGCGTCCACAGAATCGCCTATCCGACCCCCTGACTATAGAGTCCCCTATTACAATTGCCCTCCTCTTCTTTTCCTTACCCTTCTGAGCAACAGGATCGGTCTTTGTGCCAGAGGCCCGGCCGCTGTCGCTGCCCCCAGGTAGGCTGTCTCCCCCACCCTTACTCTAACATGAGTACTTATTTTCAAGGTGTACAGCCACCGGGGTACTCACCAGTCCCTGCCTCTGCCCATTGCCCTTCCTAACTGTGACCCAGTTTTCTGTCTCCCGTGGTCTTGGAGTGACCACCTCCCTGTAACTCCTTTCTATAACCTCCTCGCTCTCCCTGAGCAGCCAGAGGTCATCGAGTTGCTGCTCCAGGTTCCTATCACGGTCCCTTAGGAGCCCCATCTCGACGCACCAGGCGCAGATGTGGATATAAATATATATGGAATGAAGCGGATGCAGTGAGTATAGTTTGGGTCAGATTTTTTTGTCTTTTTTCAGTAGGACATCGGGGGGGGGGGGGGGAGGTGGTGGGGGGGTGACTGGACCGGCTCTCATCCGCAGAACCGCACCTCATTTACAGCAGGATCGAACCCGTGTCCCCGGCGCCGCAAGCGCTGCCGAACCGTCACTGGACCGTCCACGGTTCTTCCCCCCCGAGGGGCGTCCTGAGACAATGAGACACCGGTACCCAGGCCCGCCGCCAGCACCGAGAACCCACAGCCAGCGCCAACTCCAGCCCAACCCTGCTCCAACCCCAGAGGAACCCGCTCACCGATGGGCAGCTACGGTGACAAGCGCCAGTTCGCCCACGGCTTGGCTGCGCTCCCTCAGCCGCCACCCCTAGTACAAGACGTACCTTGCACACCACCGGCTTCTGGTACTCCAATGAGTTCAGGACTGCTCTCTGTTTGTAGTAGGATGTTTCAGTTGCCTGCTAACAGTTGGGAAGAAACTCCCTGAATCTGGAGAAGGTAAATGTGGAGGTAACAGTATGTTTTCAGTCTATTATTTCTTATCTGCAAACAAAATCCATTACTGAAGCAAAATTTAATTTCCTTTTAAATGTCTGTATGAAAGAGAGATTTTCCAATTATACACAAATTTAGTTTAGGGTTTCAATGAAGTGCCCTGAATATTTTACACTAATTATTGTACATGTGTTCTGCGGCTGTGACGAAAGGCAGTGTATATTCCAATATCAGTTTTTGAATAAATAAGTATTTCAAGAGAGTTTATTGTCATGTGTCCCAGATAGGACAATGAAATTCTTGCTTTGCTTCAGCACAACAGAATATAGAAGGCATGAATACAGAACATATCAGTGTGTCCATATACCATTGTATAAATATATAAGCACATGAATAAATAAAACATGAAGTGCAAATAAACAGATAATGGGCTATTAATGTTCAGAGTTTTGTTTGAGTTGAGTTCAATAGCCTGATGGCTGTGGGGAAGAAGCTGTTTCTGAACCTGGATGTTGCAGTCTTCAGGCTCCTGTACCCTCTACCTGAAGGTAACAGGGAGATGAGTGTGTGGCCAGGATGATGTCATCTATTTAGGGGATGTGTGGCCAGGATGAAGTTATCTATTTAGGTGAATGATGGAAAAATATCACATAACTTAAGTGGTTAGTGGGAAAGCAGCAGGGTGAACAGAAAAAACGGAAATGGTGGTGTGATATTGCAGATGTTACTTGCTGCAATATACTCTGTTATGGAGGATCAGTCAATTTGTTTAATGTATACTTGGGTCAATGATGTTTTTCATCTCTCCTTGATATTAGTATTAATCCTTTTGCAAGCACTGATCACTTTTTATTTGAATGACCATTCTGTACAATGGAATCAATTTTCTGTTGGATCAGTTTGACAAAAAATAAATATTTTATAATTGCGATTCAATAATTATGAATGGGCATGTTGTATGATTCTATTTTTAAATGTTTGCTGCCTACATTTCTCCTTGAACCAACTTGGGGTATAAAGAACGCTTAAGTACATTTTGGTGGCAATGCTTCCAGACTTGTGATCTCGTGTTATGTGCCTTATATCTTGTACAATATTTTAATGATCTTTATTGCTTTCTAGGTAGGAACATACCTGAAGTCGCCAAAATTTCCCGTTTGGATACTTGGCAGTGAAACTCATCTAACTGTATTCTTTGCTAAGGTAATCCTATCTGATAAAAAATGGATAAATGCTATTTAATTTTTGCTAATATTTTTTGTGAATAATTGATTCTATTTTGAGAAGTATTATTTTCAATTCAGCACGGTATTTTTCACAAGATTCAAGCATGTGATCAACTTCTTTAAAGCCTTAGCAGTAGGATGGTATGCCAGACTAGTTGGGTGAGGCAAGACAATTGAGTTTTATTTTCTGACGACCAAATTGGAAGTATTGATTAATTGTTGAATTAGCAAATTAAATAGTTTACAGATATTACAAATAACAAATTGTAAACTTTTGTTTGCAAAACGTACATCTCTTACTAATTTTCCTATTTTCCCCATTTACTTGATGTGGGAAGTCATGTTTTAATTCCAGTTACTTGTTTCCGAGAGAAGGTACTTATGTTCTGTAACCTTCAATGTCTTTACATTTACAGTGATACTTCAAAATTGTTAGAAATACCAGAATTTAAGTTCTGCATTGATTTGTATCCTATGTGCAAATCCAAAAGCCTCTCAAAAGCCACTATCTTATCTGCCTCCACCACCACCACCCCTGACGATGTTTTCCAGGCCCCCACCTAAAAAAAAAAAAAACGTATACCGCACATTTCCATTAAATTTTCTCCCTCGCACCTTCTAGTGTTGGACATTTCCACCCTGGGAGATAAAGGTTCCGACTATCTGCCCTATCTATGCCTCAATGTTATTTATCTCTGAAGTCTCCCCTCAACTTCTGACGTTCCAGAAAAAAAACAATCCAAGTATATACAACCTGTAGCTGAACTCCTTTATCCAGGTGGCATTCTGTTAAACATCTCTGCTGTTTCCCCAAAGTTTCCACATATTTCCAGAATGGTATGCAATATTCCAAATGCGGCCTAACCTGCTTCATGACTTCCTCAGTCTAGTATTCAATGCCCCTAGCAATGAAGACAAACATACCATATGCCTTATTTACTACCAGTGTGTCCACCTTTCATGGGCTATAAATTTGGTTGCTGAGTAACTGGAATGCATTTTGTAGATAGTACACATTTTAGAAGCATTGAACCAGTGATTGATCGGTGGATGCACCGCCCATCAAGTGGGGCGCCTTGACCTGGATTGTTTTTGGCATCTAGTGTTTTGGTACGACATTCATAAAGGCAGGTGGAGATCATACATGGTAGGTTCAAAATCTCTGAGGAGGTGATAGGCGTGACATGTGCTCATGTAGCCATAATATTTTCTATAACCTTTGATTTTGCGGTCTGTGGTAACATCTGGGATATTACTGACATTTAATTTTAATAATGCTATATAAATCAGTATACTGGCCCTGTTTGATGAAAGTCATTGTCACTTTTGCCTGGCAAATGCTATTTAATAATAATAATAATAAATGTTATTTATGGGCGCCTTTCAAGAGTCTCAAGGACACCTTACAAAAATTGAGCATGTAGAGGAAAAACATGTAAGGGGAATGAAATAAATAGGGACATGACTAGTACACAAAGTAAAGACATAATTCAATACAAAACACAGTATGAGGCAATTAATGCACAGATGAAAAGGGACGGGGACGTGGGGCTAAGGATAGGCAGAGGTGAAGAGATGGGTCTTGAGGCGGGACTGCAAGATGGTGAGGGACACGGAATTGCGGATCAGTTGGGGGAGGGAGTTCCAGAGCCTGGGAGCTGCCCTGGAGAAGGCTCTGTCCCCAAAACTGCGGAGGTTGGACTTGCGGATGGAGAGGAGACCGGCTGATGTGGATCTGAGGGACCATGAGGGTTGGTAGGGGGAGAGGAGGTCAATGAGATATGGGGGGGCCAGATGGTGGAGGGCTTTGTAGGTGAGGATCAGGATTTTGTAGGTGATCCGGTGGGAGATGGGAAGCCAGTGAAGTTGTTTGAGGGCTGGAGTGATGTGATGCCAGGATTTGGTATGGGTGATGAGTCGGGCGGCTGCGTTCTGGACCAGTTGGAGTCGGTTGATGTAGGTGGAGCTGATGCCAAGGAGAAGTGAGTTGTAATAGTCCAGTCGGGACAATATTTGCTACATTGCCCCATGCTTGAAGTTGTTTTGGTCTTCTTATAAGCAAAGGATGCTTCAAAATAAATCTAATGAGCGATTTGTTTCAATCAAACCATAGTTGGTTGAGGGAGACCAGTCGATACTGACTTGTGACAACTGAAAATGGGGAAAAATGCAATGAAATGCTGAGAATGAAGTCAATACGTTTCTGGATGCAGTTATAGAATGATCACAATTTCTGCCCGAATCTAATTGATTGTGACAGATTCTGAATGTTTGGTGTCTTTGATTTTTGTATTTTGAGAATGGTGCAAGGTGATCCTATTTCAGAATTCCCATCATAATTGCTCAATACGTCAAATTAGTGAGATTATTGTTTCTTGTTTGACACTGCGGTCAAGTAGCTTTAAATTTATGTTTATTTCTTGTAGCTTGCAATTTTTGTTTAGTTTACTTATTTGTGACTTGACTTTAAAATAAACAATTTATATCTTTGTGTAGTATTGTGGAGTATTTGAAATTTTTGAATTGTAGTTTTTCTAAAATAATTCTTACAATAAACATAGTTATGGTGTGCTACCCATGCATTCTAATTCGGAATTCTCAAAATTGGATCTGGATATTTTCAGAAAATCCAATAACATTTTTAACTTGAATTTATTCTATTCTTATGCAATCTCCCAATGTATGTGGTTAATTTATAACAGATTAAATGTTCCTAATCTGAATTAAAATGCAAAGAGCTGAATAAATTCAACTGTATTGCTTGGAATAGTCTCCAGCATGTCTAGGATGGCCCAGTAGCCTTTTGTTTTTACAAAGCAGGCATGCTGTTTCAGCTGTTATACCAGATAAAATTGATGAGCCTGCTGACAGAGATGAAACCAATCAGCAGCATCAGGTTTCTCTCTTCTCAATTGCACTGAGCTGTTTTTGAGGTAATCTCCTCATGAGTGGGTTTTTGATGTTGGTGGGAATTAATGCGTTTTGCATCCCTACACTGTCACTGCTCATGGTTAGAGGGCCTTTCTGTTCTTCAGAAGTATCACCTCTGACCTAACTTCGGATGCAGTAGATTTGTTTTCAATTGTGGACACTTGGAGAAACACACCAGAGGCCAGAAGCCAAAGCATTTTAAAATCAACTTTACACAGCAACAAGGCACAGCTTGCAATAGTATTGATATCTTCTGATGGCAAGCCTATATTTTCGGTGGGTGTCAGTTACTGGGAGTAGAGAATGGAATGGATCTTCACAGAGTAAATTCCTTGTCCCTCTACTTTTTGACTAACAAATGAAGCATTGGATCAAGTTCATGTATTTCCAATTCCAAAAGCACTAATCTCTGATTTTAGCTGAGGGAGTAAGTTTAAATTCTCATATGTCGACACTTTCCAGTCTCTACTTTTCTGGTAGAATTTAGTTGGCAAAAATGCTGTCACAAAGCAACATGTAGATGAAAAATACGAGGGACAAGGATATATTCTTGAGATGAGAATGGAAAGTAAAAGATTTTAGGAGACTCATTGGCCATAACAGATGATTATTGTATTAGTATTATGTAGCCCATTATATTATTATGTGTATATTACACTGTGTATTTAAAAACCTGAAGATGTTTCTGTACAAGAGATTTCATAAGTATGTTAGGGGAAAAAGGCTAACTGGAGAGAGAATAGAGCCCCACAGGACGGAAAGTATCATCTATATACGGAGCCCCAGAATATGGATATAATCATTTAATATTTCTATTTTTACCATGGAGAAAGACATGAAGGTAAGAGAATTTTGGAAATAATGGAGATGTTTTGAGGACAGTCCATATTTCAATCGAGGAGACACCTGATAGCCTAAAATATCTTATGGTAGATAACTATCTGGGGTCTGATCAGTATATCCAAGGACATCTTGGGAAGGAAGAGAAATCGCAGGAGCCCTGGCAGAGATATATGAATTATCGTTGGACAAGGTGAGGTACTAGAAGACTTGGAGGGAGGCTATTATTGTTGTGCCTCTATTTAGGAGGGACTGCAAAGGAAAACCTGGGAACTACAGATGAATAAGCCTACCCGTCTGTGCTAGGTAAGCTATTGGAAACATAGATAGAAACATAAAAAATAGGTGCAGGAGTAGGCCATTCGGCCCTTCGAGCCAGCACCACCATTCAATATGATCATGGCTGGTCATCCAGAATCAATACCCCGTTCCTGCTTTCGCCCCCATACCCCTTGATTCCTTTAGCCCTAAGAGCTAAATCGAACTCTCTCTTGAAACTATCCAGTGAATTGGCCTCCACTGTCTTCTGTGGCAAAGAATTCCACAGATTCACAACTCTCTGGGTGAGAACGTTTTTCCTCGTCTCAGTCCTAAATGGCCTACCCCTTATTCTTAAACTAGACCCCTGGTTCTGGACTCTCCCAAAATCGGGAACATTCTTCCTGCATCTAGCCTGACCAATCCCTTAAGAATTTTATATGTCTTATACAAGCTTAATTGATGCATCCCGACCTGTAACGTCACCCATCCATGTTCTCCAGATATGCTGTCTTACCTGTTGAGTTACTCCAGCATTTTGTGTCTATCTTTAGTGTAAACAAAGCATTTCGCTGTACCCAGGTATAGTGAAGTATCATTGAATCATCAAACCAGCATTTGCAATTCCTTCCTACACATGGAAACATAAGAGTGATAAGATACATGTGCATTTGAAAAGACATGTTAATTAGGCATAGTCAGCATGGTTGTGCTTGGGAAATCATGTCTCATGAATTAGTTTGAGCTTTTGAAGGTAATGAGGAAGATGAGGGCAGGACTATAGATTTGGTCCATATGGACTTCAGCAAGGCTTTTAAGATTTGCATTGTAGGCTGCTCTGGAAGGCTAGATTCAATGGGATCACGAGAGAACTAACTGGATGTCGTATTGGCTTTATGGTAGGAAGCAGAGGGTGGTAGGGGTGGTAGATTATTTTTCAGACCAGATTCCTGTGGATAGTGGTGTGCATCAGGTACCCATGCTGGGTTAATTGCTGTTTGTCATCTACCAATGATTTGGATGAGAATGGTCAAGGTGTAAGTAGTAGGTTGCCAGATGACACTGAAATAGATGATGTCAAAGACAATGACTATAGTTATCAAAAATTACAGTGGAATCTTGGAACAGCTGGGCAAGTGGGCCGAGGAATGGCTAATAGGGTTTAATTCAGATTAGCGAGGTGTGGCATTTTGGGATGGCTAAGCAGGGCAGGACCTATACAGTGAGTAGAATGGCCCTGGGGAGTGTTGTGGAACAGCGGGATCTAGGAGTGCATGTACATAGTTCCTGAAAGTGGCATTATAGGTTGTTAGGGTGGAGAGGAAGGCTACTGGCACGCTGGCCTGCATTTGTCAGGGTATAGACTTGGTATAGAAACATAGAAAATAGGTGCAGGAGGAGGCCATTCGGCCCTTTGAGCTAGCACCGCCATTCATTGTGATCCTGGCTGATCATATATGTTATGATATAATTGTACAAGACATTAATAGGGCCACACTTGCATAATTGTGTTGAGTTTTGGTCACCTTGCTACAGGAAAGATGCCGTAAAGCTAGAAAGAATGCAGAGAAGATTTACGAGGATTTTGCTACGACTTGTGAGCCTGAGCAAGGGAAACGTTGGGCAGGTGAGGACATTGTTCCTTGGAGCACAAGAGTCTGAGGGGTGATCATAAAGGTGTATAAAATCATGAGGGGAATAGATAGGGTGCACATAGTCAATTTGCCAGGTTAGAGGAATCAAGAACTAGAGGGCATTGCTTTAAGGGGAGAGGGTGGTGTCTATATGAAGCAAGCTGTCAGCATAACTGAGCAAGACAGGTACCATAACAGATTTAAAAGACATGTGGACAAGCACATAGATAGGAAAGCTTTGGAGGTATCTGAGCAAGATGATGGCAAATGGAACTAGCTTGTATGAGGTATCTTGGTCAGTGTAGACAATTTGTGCCCAAACAGTCAGTTTCCAGACTCTTTGATTATTTTGAATACAAGTTAACACTTGTGTTCACTTTGTAGATTAGGTTGCTCTAATTTGAAAGGTGAAATTTAAGTCCAAAGCTAAACCAAGCAATACCAAATTGCATTTAACCATCATTGTTCTTAGTGACTTGCATTTTTCTTGATAAAATTAACCTCAGATTTAACATTCCTTTGTTTAATTTAAAATTAATCCGTGGTCTTGGTCTGCACTGTTTCCTTAATGTCTTCCAGCACTATAACCTTCTTAGATATCAGTGTTTCTGTTTCTGGCTGTTTGTTCATCTCAAGTTAATTGCTTCACCATAACCTGCTTTGCCTTCAGCTGCCAAGACACACAATGCTTTGGAATTTGCTCCCTAAAGCTCTTGACTTTTCCTGTTTTTTCTTAAAATCGGACTTTTGTGATTTGGTGACTATTTTTTATTTAGTTCTTTTAAAGTATTTTGAGCATTAGTTTCTGTATAAATTTTAACAGTGTGGTGTTTTTTTTACCATGCTTCTATATTATTATAGCAACACTCGAGGATGATCCTAGTCATGATCTAAACATAATCCAGAGATAATGGTTTAATTGCTGCCTTAAATGTCAAGTTTGTAATCAAGAATCTCTGGTTTACATCAAGGGGAACCTACTCTATTGGAGTCATGCTTTGCATAAAGGAAGATGGTTTTGTTTGACTTTAGACAGAGATATCCAGTGATAAACCCGTACACTAGCATTAACCTGCACACTAGGACAATTTTACAATTAACAGAAGCCAATTAACCTACAAATCTGCAGGTCTTTGGAATGTGGGAAGAAACTGGAGCACCCGGAGAAAACCCACACGGTCACAGGGAGAACGTACAAACTCCATACAGACAGCACCGTAGTCAAGATTGAATCAGGGTCTGGCCCTTTAAGGCAGCAACTCTAACGCAGCGCCACCTGTGTGCCATTGTTTGCAGGAAGAAATATTTCTCAGCCCCAGTAGATCACTGCAAGAGAGCATAGTGATTACAATCAATCCATTTACAGTATATCGATACATGATAAGGGAATAACGTTTAGTGCGAGGTAAACCCAGCAACGTCTGATCAAAGATAGTTTGAGGGTCATTAGAGGTAGATAGTAGATCAATACTGCTCTCTGGTTGTGGTAGGATGATTCAGTTGCCTGATAACAGCTGGAAAGAAACTGGCCCCGAATCTGGTGGTGTGCATTTTCACACTTCTGCACCTTTTGCCTGATGGGAGAGGGGAGAAGTGGGAGTGGCCAAGGTGCGACTCGTCCTTGATTATGCTGCTGTCATGGTTGGAGCTGTTCCCAAACCAAGCTGTGATGCGTCCTGATAAAATGCTTTTGATGGTTCATCTAGAAGAATTCTTTCTATGGTGCATCTGTAGAAGCTGGACTCGCAGCATTTATCAATGTTTGATTGCAAACTGGAATACTATCTACCACATTAATAAAATGGACAATCATATAAAGAATGCAGAATAGCTGTAATTTACTGATCCAGTATAATAGTGTGTACCAAAGATCTTAGAGCGGACTCCTGCTTAATCCAATGGACTGACATGTAGTACGCACCGGAGCGTAACTTCCGCCATTTCAGTAAACCTGACCCACCTTCAGTTATGCCTCTAGCAGTGTAATGAGCATTGCGAGGGAACAGTTTGTATGTTTTTAAATGTTTTAAATGTTTTTTAAAAATGTCTTATTAAATGAAGTAAACCCTCATCAATTTCCCCCATCACTGTCAGCACTGCCTTGGTCGCTATTTGCTGAAGTAAGTGTGTGTGTGGAAACTTGCGTGATTGTTAATCAGACTGGAAGCCAAATCTGACTGGACACACGCTAATACACACGAAAACGGCACATACCTTGTACAGGGAGGAACTGCAGATGCTGGTTTAAAACGAAGACAGACATAAAATGGCTGGAATAAATCAGCGGATCAGGCAGCATCTCTGGAGAAAAGGAATAGGTGATATTTCGGGTTAACCTTTTCGATAGCTGCCATGACCTGTTTGATGTCATCCTTCGCCCTGCCCCTGGTCTCAGCCCGCACAGATCTGCCGGACATGCTGTGTGAGTGTGTGTGTTTGTTTCTTTGGTGGAGTCTGAGGGGAGAAGTGCCGGCACCAAGAGCGAGCGAATGCGCGGACGGATGGACGAAAGCAAAGATCACAGAGCGACAGTCAAGGGAAACGGGAGATATAGGCATATCTCCCTTTCATTTGTCCTTAGTACCGTCTATATCTCCTGTTCCTCTTTCCCCTGACTCAGTCTGAAGAAGGGTCTCGACCCGAAATGTCACCTATTCCGCTCTATGATCTTTGCTTTCGTCCGTCTGCCCACGCGTGCGCTCGCTCTTGATGCAGGCGCTTCTCCCCTCTGACACGGACACGCACACGCACTGATACACACACAGACACACACACACGCACGCACGCACACACAGAGACACACACGATCGGTGCGGGCCGAGACCAGGAGCAGGGCGAAGGATGACATCAAACAGTCATGGCAGCTATTGAAAAAATACAGAAATGGTAAGGGGGAATTTTTTTTTAATTTAAAAAAGATGTTTAAGAAAAAAAGGGGGGGGGGGGTCGCGATCGCTCCGTGTCCGTAGTTTGAGTTCCTCTTTCCCCTGACTCAGTCTGAAGACGGGTCTCGACCCGAAATGTCACCTATTCCTTTTGTCCAGAAATGCTTCATCTTAAAGTCTATCCTTTAATCTCTCAGCCTGATATAACAGAATCTCCCTGAATTAGCTTGACGCAAGATACTCCACTCCGACGTAAACCAACGCATTGAGGTGTAGTACGTAACGGAACGTCAAGGACGCCATTTGTCAATGCAAAACGCGACTTCCATTATGCCTCCCGCTGTGCACTCCGCTCTATCATCTTTGGTATAATCAGTGTTGTAGGGAACAGTGTTTGATATAGCTCATCTATCACATCACATATTTTAGTTAATTTTATTGTAAATGTTTTCCCCCTGTTCCTCCATTTCCCTCCCATCTTTCCTCCTCAGCCCCCTCCTTTGCGTAGTTTCCCTTACATTGTATTGTGCAGTTTCCCTTCTATTTCTTTAACACACACTGTGCACAAAATTAAATTTAACATATATACACACATATATATATATATATATATGAATGTGTGTTTGTGTGTGCCTGTGTGTGAGGCAAGTTGGAGAGAAATAAATTTCCTTCTCATGGATCAGAAGCAACTTTGATTTAAAGCATTACTATTACTCTCTATTTTATTTGTCAGATGATGTACATATATATATTTACAAAGCTGCACACAAAAATATGACATATTGGGTCAAATTTCAAATTCCTTTGCAAGCACTTTATTGGGTTCACGACTGACATAGTATCAACAACAAATGATAGCACATTGATGACAAGTTTCCAAAAATGGCATCAGAATACACAAAATCATTTTGTGTAACGGTTGTCGCGTGGTGACCACCAGTGACCTGGTTGGCACAGTAAGTGCACGTATTTCTTATTCCTTTCAATGTTGATGAATACCACATGGAACAATAAAATTGCAAACACCATTTCCACTTCATTCGCTGGATCAGAATACTAGTAGAATACTGCATCCATCTGAATGGACACCGCATGTGATTTAAACGGTACATTACCTTGTGGATCTGAGTGTGTTGCTAAATTGAAAATTGGCTCAGTTTTAGTTTTGATGACCAATTCATGTAATAAAATGTGATATTGATGTATATATATATACACACACACATAAATGTACTGACACTTTTGAAAAATATAAAAGTGGGTAAGAGACAGAGAGAGGGGGGGGGAGGGACAGAGGGAGAGGGACAGACAGAGGGAGAGGGCGAGGGACAAACAAGGAGAGGGACAGACAGAGAGAGAGGGACAGACGGAGAGGGAGAGAGGGACAGACGGGGAGAGGGAGACAGAGGAGGTGGGGAGGAAGGAAGGTCAGCGCTCCTTAGACAACACCGGCATCATTGCCCCGCTGCCTTGGCCGTCCCTGTCCACATCAACTGCCGCCGCCAAAGGGGGAGGCAGTTGGGATCTCCTCGCCACCGCCTCCCCTCCCCCGCCAGCCAACAGCAAGGTGTGGGACGGAGCGGTGCAGCCGTTTTAGATGGCGGAAGGGGGCCTTCCGCTCGAAGCACTTAGTGATGATGGGAGTAAGTGCAACTGAGCGGAAGTCGTTGAGGCTCACTGCAGTGGAGTGTTTTGGCACCGGCACGATGGAGGTTGTTTTAAGGCACGTGGGGACAGCTGCTTGGGCAAGTGATGGGTTGAAGATGTCATTCCAGATGTCTGTCAGCTGCGCAGCACAGGCCCTGAGGACACTCCCGGGGATGCCGTCAGGGCAGCAGCCTTTCGTGCATTAATCCTGCTCAGTGCCGCATACACGTCGATGGGGGTGAATGTGAGGGGCTGGTGATCAGCAGGGAGCACAGCCTTGATGGCCACCTCTTGATTGTCCCTGTCAAAGCAGCCATAAGACTGGTTAAGCTCCACAAGGAAGGAGGCGTCGCTGGATGTGGGGGTGGTGTTGGTGGGTTTATTGTCCGTGATGGCCTGGATGTCTTGCCACATGTGTCGGGGGCGGAGTTGTTCTTGAAGTGCTCCTCGATCCTTAGCTTGTAGCTGTGCTTGGCCTTCTTGATGCCCCTCTTCAGGTTAGCCCTGGATGAACTGTAGGCTCGAGCATCGCCTGACCTGATAGCGGTGTCACGTGCCTTCAGTAGTAGCCTGACCTCTCTGTTCCTCCATGGCTTCTTATTCGGGAATGTGGTAATCCGTTTGAGGGAGGTGACACTGTTAATGGTGGAGTTGATAAAGTCCAAAACGGAGGAGGTATAATAGTCAATGTCCGTGTGTGAGTCAAGGGTGGCCTGAGCTGCAAACACATTCCAGTCAGTGTTTCCAAAACGCTGCTGAAGTGTGGAGTCTGCTCCCTCTGACCAAACTTTAACTGTCCTCACTGTGGGTTTTACACGTCTGATGAGTGGAGAGTACTTTGAGAGCAGGAACAATGAGAGGTGGTCAGACTGTCCAAGGTGGGGGAGGGGGACTTCAGCCATGTTTGTGCAAACTTTGTCCAGTATCTTGTCATCTCTAGTGGCGAAGGAGACATGTTGGTGGAATTTGGGGAGTACAATCTTCAGGTTGGAGTGATTTAAGTCACCCGCAACAATGAAGGCTGCCTCGGGGTTGTTTGCTAATGGCAGTATGCAGTTCTTTCATTGCAAGCTTAGCATAGCGTCCGGAGGAATATAGGCTGCAGTCACAACAGTGGAAGTAAACTCTCTGGGCAGATAGAACGGTCTGCATTTAACCAAGAGAAACTCTAGGTTAGCTGAGCAGTGACTCAGATGATGGTAGTGTCCATGCACCAAGCTTTATTTACATAAATGCACAGACCTCCACCTCTGGTCTGTTGTTCTGTCTGCTCGGAGTATATGAAGCTCCGTTAGCTCGATGGCGCTGTCAGGAACATCGATGTTAAGCCATGTTTCTGTGAAGATCATGATGCTGCAGTCTTTAATCCAGTTGTGGGAGGTAATCCGTAGCTGGAGTTCATCCATTTTGTTCGCCAGTGAGTGTACGTTGGCGAGGAAAAGGCTAAGAATCGATAGCCTGTGTGGGGTTAACTCTAACCTAGCCTTTAACCCACCTTGGCATCCACGGCGGTGTTTGCGTTCGCGTCGCCATCTATGGGTGCTTCCGTTCCGCTGTTCTGGCTAGTTCAGGAGCGAGACGGAGTTCGCCCAAAAAGTTGTTGCAGCTGCAGGAACCGATGTTCAGAAGTTCCTGTCGGCTGTACGATAGGAACACAAGACTGCTCCGTGTGAACAGACTTGAAACAAGTAAGTAAATTATTGCTAGTTCACTGATTCTCGTGAGACACAGGGCGTTGCGATGTGCCCGCGCCGCCGCCATCTTAATAAGAGGAGTTGAGTAAAGGAGCAAAGAGGTCCTTCTGCAATTGTACAGGGCCCCAGTGAGACCGCACCTGGAGTATTGTGTGCAGTTTTGGTCTCCAAATTTGAGGAAAGACATTCTTGCTATTGAGTGAGTGTAGCGTAGGTTCATGAGGTTAATTCCCAGGATGGCGGGACTGTCATATGTTGTTAGAATGGAGCGGCTGGGCTTGTATACACTGGAATTTAAAAGGGTGAGAGGGGATCTTATTAAAACATATAAGATTATTAATGGATTGGTCATGCTCGAGGCAGGAAACATGGTCCCGTTGTTGGGGGAGTCCAGAACCAGGGGCCACAGTTTAAGAATAAGGGGCAGTCCACTTAGAACGGAGATGAGGAAAAACATTTTTCACCCAGAGAGTTGTGAATCTGTGGAATTCTCTGCCTCAGGCAGTGGAGGCTAATTCTCCGGATACCTTCAAGAGAGAGTTAGATAGAGCTCTTAAAGATAGCGGAGTCAAGGTATATGGGGAGTAGGCAGGAACAGGGTACTGATTGTGGATGATCAGCCATGATCACAGTGAATGGCGGTGCTTGCTCGATAGGCCGAATGGCCTACTCCTGCACCTATTGTCTATTGAAACAGATGAAGAACAGTTTGCTTTTTAACAAGAAGCGTTTCATATTTTAGTTGCCTTTATCCTGTTATTCCTCCGTGACCCTGCTGGAAATAATCTTTCTGGCATGTCCTATTCTGTGGAGATTGTAGCTAATCCGAATAGCATTTTCCAGCTATAATAGACCTTTGATAGATATTGGCTGGGTTTGTTGGAGTGTTGTCTGTTGAAACTATATATATAATTCTGGATTACGTTTGGCTTTAAGTGCTGCTTCTTTCATGCTGTTTACGGATTCTACAAATTGAAAAGTTAATGGAAAAATAGTACCTTGGCAGTGTTCACTGTGTAATTAAAGTGATTGTGGGTGTAAGCTTAAAACTTGCTGTTCCAGCAGTGGCAATACTTTAAATTTGAAGTTTAGTTTAGAGATACAGCGCAGAAAGAACTTGAACTTTATTTCGCCTTCCATCACAGTGAGGAATGTGTAGGAGTCACTGTGGTGGATGTTCATGTTAAAATGTGTTTGTGAGTGATCTGTTGCTTTTTATTTGTATGACTGACCTGGCCAATGAAATTCCTCATATGTTGCAAAACATACATGTCGAATAAAGTGTGATTCTGATTCTGACCTGGTAGACAGCAATGATTGTCATCTGCCAGTGTGCAGTTAAACTTTTTTTTTAATCCAGAAGATCCTGTCATCGCTCTGCTCTTTAATAAGATTAAGATGAGGTGTTGCAATCTTCACATAATAAATAAACACAAGATTAGTAATTTGAAATGAATTTCAACAATCACCCTCTTAAAAAAATTATTGTCTAGAATCACACTGCATGAAACCAAGCCCTTATTTTGCCCCAACTCGAGCCAACCAAGATTCCCATATACGCTGGTTTTATTTGCTTGCATGTAACCCTGTATCTCTTCGCCTTTCCAACCTATGTACATGAATAAATGTCATTCTTTAATGTTGTTATAGCACCTGCCTCAATCATTTCCTCTTGATGGCTTGTTCTATTTATATACCATGTGAAAATGGTGTTCCAATAGACGTAAAGAACTGCAGATGTTGAAATCTTGAGCAAAAAAACAGTGCCGCTGTAACAGTGGGTTAACGCAGCTTCTCTGGAGAACATGGAAAGGTGATGTTTCGGGTGGAGACCCTTCGATGTGTCCCAACTAAAGCTTAATGGGCCTGTCCCACTTAGGCGACTGCAGGAGACTATGCAGTCGCTACATGGTCGCCACATGTTCGCGGGTGGTTGCTGGGGAGTCGCTTTCATGGTCGTGAGGAGTTCCCGCAATCTAGGAACTAGTCGTGGCCTCATTCTGCTCGCCGTGAATTTTTCAACGTTGAAAAAAAAGGTAAGCAGTAGTTTTCAGAACCAAGGATAACCGACCGGTAATGTTAAATGTCCGCCAAGCTTCACAGCCGCGAATCTTTTGCTTCTTAAAAGTTGTCTCCACCCCAAAAATGTACTTGCACTCCTAGATCCCTCTGCTCTACAACACTCTCCAGGGCCCTGTCATTCACTGTGAACGTCCAGCACTGGTTTAACTTCCCAAAATTCACCACCTTGTCCTTGTCTGAATTGAAATTGAATTGAAAGCTGAGGGGAGGAGACTACGCAATACGCTTGAGAGGGAGAGACGAAAGAAGGAGATGTCAGGCAAGCTGATTCAGTGCGATGCTTGCAGTATGTGGGAGGTCAAGGACACCGCTGGTGCCTCTGGCTGCTACAAATGCGAGAAGTGCATCCAGGTAGAGCTCCTGAAGGACCGTGTTGGGGAACTGGAGAAGCAAGTGGATGACCTCCGGTTCGTCCGGGAAACGGAGTCGTTTCTCGACAAGTCCTACAGTAAGATTGTTACACCTAAGGTACTGGAAGAGAGAAGGTGGGAGACAGTGAGAAAGGGATGGAAGCATGGAATGCCAACGTCCCCGGGTGTTGTACCTCTTGTGAACAGGTTCACCCACTTAGAAGCTGTCGGGACAGAAGACGTGTTTACACTGAGCGGCGGACTGGCTTGCGATACTAATAGGGCTGTTGAGCCAAAACCAAAAAGGCCTAAGGCAGGCAACGCCATTGTAGTGGGAGACTCCATTGAGAGAGGTAAGGACAGGGGTTTCTGCGGCAACAGACGGGATGCGAGGATGGTGTGCTGCCTTCCTGGTGCCAGGATCCAGGATGTCACGGAGAGAGTGCAGAAAATCCTCAAGGGCGAAGGTGAACATCCGGAAGTGGTAGTGCATGTCGGCACAAACGATGTCGGAAAGAAGGGGATGAATATTCTGCAGCGTGACTTTAGAGAGCTCGGAAAAATGTTGAAAAGCAGGACCTCCAGGGTTGTTATCTCCGGTTTGCTTCCAGTTCCTCGTGCTGGCGAGAGCAGGAACAGGGAGATACGGGACCTGAACGTGTGGCTGAGGAACTGGTGCACGGGGCAAGGATTTAGATTCTTAGATCACTGGGATCTGTTTTGGGGTAAGGGGGAACTGTACAAAAGGGACGGATTGCATCTTAACAGGTGTGGGACCAGCATTCTGGCAGGCAGGTTTGCCACTGCTACACGGGTGGTTTTAAACTGAATAAGGGGGGTGGGGTGTCGAATGGGATAGTGGAGGATGGAGTTAAAGGGAAAGGGTTTCTTAAATGTGTGAGCGTAGAGACAGAGGGGTGTAAAATGAGGGTAGAAGCAATAGGTAGCAAGGTGAAAAGTAAAAGTGGCAGGCCGGCAAATCCAGGGCAAAAATCAAAAAGGGCCACTTTTCAGCATAATAGTATAAGGGGTAAGAGTGTTGTAAAAACAAGCCTGAAGGCTTTGTGTCTCAATGCAAGGAGCATTCGTAATAAGGTGGATGAGTTGAATGTGCAGATAGCTATTAATGACTGATATAGTTGGGATCACGGAGACATGGCTCCAGGGTGACCAAGGCTGGGAGCTGAACATCCAGGGATATTCAATATTCAGGAGGGATAGACAGAAAGGGAAAGGAGGTGGGGTAGCGTTGCTGGTTAGAGAGCAGATTGACGCAATAGAAAGGAAGGACATTAGCTTTGAGGATGTGGAATCGATATGGGTAGAGCTGCGAAACACTAAGGGGCAGAAAACGCTAGTGGGAGTTGTGTACAGGCCACCTAACAGTAGTAGTGGAGTTGGGGATGGCATCAAACAGGAAATTAGAAATGCGTGCAACAAAGGTAAAACAGTTATAATGGGTGACTTCAATCTACATATAGATTGGGTGAATCAAATTGGCAAGGGTGCTGAGGAAGAGGATTTCTTGGAATGTATGCGGGATAGTTTTTCTAAACCAACATGTAGAGGAATCAACGAGAGAGCAGGCTATTCTAGACTGGGTATTGAGTAATGAGGAAGGGTTAGTTAGCAGTCTTGTTGTGCGTGGCCCCTTGGGCAATAGTGACCATAATATGGTTGAGTACTTCATTAGGATGGAGAGTGACATCGTTAATTCAGAAACAAGGGTCCTGAACTTAAAGAAAGGTAACTTTGAGGGTATGAGACGTGAATTGGCCAAGATAGACTGGCGATTGATTCTTAATGGGTTGACGGTGGATATGCAATGGAAGGCATTTAAAGACTGCATGGATGAACTACAACAATTGTTCATCCCAGTTTGGCAAAAAAATAAATCGGGGAAGGTAGTGCATCCGTGGATAACAAGGGAAATCAGGGATATTATCAAAACAAAAGATGAAGCATACAAATTAGCCAGAAAAAGCAGCCTACCAGAGGACTGGGAGAAATTCAGAGACCAGCAGAGGAGGACAAAGGGCTTAATTAGCAAAGAGAAAATAGATTATGAAAGAAAACTGGCAGGGAACATAAAAACTGACTGCAAAAGCTTTTATAGATATGTGAAGAGAAAAAGATTAGTTAAAACAAATGTAGGTCCCTTGTAGTCAGAAACGGGTGAATTGATCATGGGGAACAAGGACATGGCAGACCAATTGAATAACTACTTTGGTTCTGTCTTCACTAAGGAAGACATAAAAAATCTGCCGGAAATAGCAGGGGACCGGGGGTCAAATGAGATGGAGGAACTGAGTGAAATCCAGGTTAGCCGGGAAGTGGTGTTAGGTAAATTGAATGGATTAAAGGCCGATAAATCCCCAGGGCCAGATAGGCTGCATCCCAGAGTACTTAAGGAAGTAGCCCCAGAAATAGTGGATGTATTAGTGATAATTTTTCAAAACTCTTTAGATTCTGGAGTAGTTCCTGAGGATTGGAGTGTAGCTAATGTAACACCACTTTTTAAAAAGGGAGGGAGAGAGAAAACGGGGAATTACAGACCAGTTAGTCTAACGTCGGTAGTGGGGAAACTGCTAGGGTCAGTTATTAAAGATGGGATAGCAGCACATTTGGAAAGTGGTGAAATCATTGGACAAAGTCAGCATGGATTTATGAAGGGTAAATCATGTCTGACGAATCTTATAGAATTTTTCGAGGATGTAACTAGTAGAGTGGATAAGGGAGAACCAGTGGATGTGTTATATCTAGACTTTCAGAAGGCTTTCGACAAGGTCCCACATAAGAGATTAGTATACAAACTTAAAGCACATGGTATTGGGCGTTCAGTATTGATGTGGATAGAGAACTGGTTGGCAGACAGGAAGCAAAGAGTAGGAGTAAACGGGTCCTTTTCACAATGGCAGGCAGTGACTAGTGGGGTACCACAAGGCTCAGTGCTGGGACCCCAGCTATTTACAATATATATTAATGATCTGGATGAGGGAATTGAATGCAACATCTCCAAGTTTGCGGATGACACGAGGCTGGGGGGCAGTGTTAGCTGTGAGGAGGCTGCAAGGTGACTTGGATAGGCTGGGTGAGTGGGCAAATGTATGGCAGATGCAGTACAATGTGGATAAATGTGAGGTTATCCACTTTGGTGGCAAAAACAGGAAAGTAGACTATTATCTGAATGGTGGCCGATTGGGAAAAGGGGAGATGCAACGAGACCTGGGTGTCATGGTACACCAGTCATTGAAAGTAGGCATGCAGGTGCAGCAGGCAGTGAAGAAAGCGAATGGTATGTTAGCATTCATAGCAAAAGGATTTGAGTATAAGAGCAGGGAGGTTCTACTGCAGTTGTACAGGGTCTTGGTGAGACCACACCTGGAGTATTGCGTACAGTTTTGGTCTCCTAATCTGAGGAAAGACATTCTTGCCATAGAGGGAGTACAGAGAAGGTTCACCAGACTGGTTCCTGGGATGGCAGGACTTTCACATGAAGAAAGACTCGATAGACTCGGCTTGTACACGCTAGAATTTAGAAGATTGAGGGGGGATCTTATAGAAACTTACAAAATTCTTAAGGGGTTGGACAGGCTAGATGCAGGAAGATTGTTCCCTATGTTGGGGAAGTCCAGAACAAGGGGTCACAGTTTAAGGATAAGGGGGAAATCTTTTAGGACCGAGATGCGGAAATTTTTTTTCACGCAGAGAGTGGTGAATCTCTGGACTTCTCTGCCGCAGAAGGTAGTTGAGGCCAGTTCATTGGCTATATTTAAGAGGGAGTTAGATGTGGCTAAAGGGATCAGGGGGTATGGAGAGAAGGCAGGTACAGGATACTGAGTTGGATGATCAGCCATGATCATATTGAATGGCGGTGCAGGCTCGAAGGGCTGAATGGCCTACTCCTGCACCTATTTTCTATGTTTCTATGAATTCCATTGATGGACATACCTTGGTGATGAATGGTTTTGGCCCGAAACGTTGCCTATTTCCTTCGCTCCATAGTTGTACCCACTGAGTTTCTCCAGCATTTTTGTGTACCTTTGGTGAATAACATTTGTTTTTAAACAAGATTCAATTATTGTTGAACAACCCTTTTGCTACAGGGAAAACCATTGTTAATTCCATTATTTTTTCATGCTTGATATTTCAGTTTCTACTTTAATCACATCTGTATGCCGTGTTCTTTGGCTTCAATTCTGCAAAATGTTTTGAGTAATGAAACATGGAAGTTAATTTCTAGTTTGGAAATTGATTGGCTGCTCAACCAGCTTCTCTTGGATCTAAGGATCACATATCAACTCAGGTGATCTGTTTCCAAATTGCATTCCGCAAGGGAAATCCAGGAGTGGGTTTCCTCAGAGATAGACACAAATTGCTGGATAAACTCAGCGGGACAGGCAGTATCTCTGGGGAGAAGGAATAGGTGATGTTTCGGGTCAAGACCCTTCAAGGTTTCCTCTAGTTCACTGTCCCTTTATTGCAGGCTAGACAATTAATCTGAAATTATCCAAATAATCTTTTCAAAATTGTTTTTTAATAGAGAATTGATTTTTTGGGAAATGGAAGAATATTCCAAACCTACCGAGGCGTTGTTAGGCCAAATATAAATCAAACCTGTTGATGTCCATTTCCATTCAAATATTCTATTCACTGTGGCACAGCGGTAGAGTTTCTGCCTTACAGCGAATGTAGCGCCGGAGATCCGGGCTCGAAGGGCTGAATGGCCTACTCCTGCACCTATTGTCTATTGTATATTTGATTTGAGTTTCCCACTTAATGGTTGTGCAAAATTATGACTAAAGTTTTTGATTTATTTCCACTTTGTAACTTGATTTAGACAACATGTGACTTGCATTGAAGGCATTTTAATTTGAAAAATCTGATTAATTCAAAAACCAATGTGATCCGTTTTAATTTTCAGGATAAAATCTTTATTTTTATTAGAACTACAATAATCCAGCAGGAACTTGGAATAACATGCTTTTGGTAAATGTTTTATTAAAACAAGATTTTAGATACCACATTAGATTTGTGCAATTGAAAAGAAATTATATAATTCTGTTTCTGGAACATGCTGTACCAAAGTGCATGTTTTCAAAGATCAGTCATACTACATTGCATATTTTGATTGTTAAAGTCCATGTAAGGATTTTTTCCAAGTAAGGAATGAATGCCATAAAAGAATGTCAAGTTTTTGAAATTGGCAGGAGGTAGAGTATTTTATTTTGAGTAGAATGTTAACGCGGATAATGGCAGTGATATGTTTCATACTTTATTTTTAAACTTTTATGGATTTTCTGATTGCAGTACTAATCATAATAAATTACTAGAAAGTCAATGTGCCTCATACTTTGAATATGTAATTAGGTTGTAGAAAGCAAGCACCTGAACTGAAGGCGTACAACTTCCACTGAATTGAGCCTCAGTTGTATGTATTGTGCAAGTTGATTTTGCAACCTGTTAGCTTCATAATATTAAGCATTCGGTTTTATTCAGTTTATTAGTCTGTAACTAGACCAGCCATATAAATATAGTGGCCACAAGAGCAGATCAGCAGCTGGATGCCCTGCAACAAATTACTAACCTCAAGACTCTAGGAAGCTTCCCTCACCATCTGCAAGAAATAGGTCTAAATCTGAAGCATGGGAGAAAAATCGACTTGTCTGGATTAGTGTAGTTCTGACAACAACAAGATAAAGTAGCTGATACCAAACCAACCAGCTAATCGTGACTCCCTCTGGCACTGTGCATTGGTTGTTGTATTCCATTCGCAGAATACAAAGCACTCATTTACTGAGGCTACTTTGACAAATGGAGTCACAGATGGAGCAGCAGGACATCAGACGCCTGTGGCAGGGGCTACGGACTGTAACCAACTACCGGAGCACCCCCCCCCCCCCCCCCCCCCCCCTCAACCGCAAGTGCCGGCACCTCCCTAGCTGATGACCTGAACTCCTTTTACGCTTGTTTCGAGAGAGACGGGCAACGTCACCCCAGGTCTACCGACTAACGAAGCTGAAGGGAGGAGTGTGCACACATTCTCGTTGTCCGAACACGACATGAGGAGGGCTCTGACATGGGTGAACACGAGGAAAGCTGCAGGCCCAGATGGCATCTCGGGGCGAGTACTTGGGTCCTGTGCTATGCAGCTAGCTCCGGTGCTCACTACAATATTCAAACTCTCCCTGGCCAAGTCCGTGGTCCCTGCCTGCTTCAAAAAATCCATCATTGTACCGGGACCTAAGAATGCCTCCCCAGCCTGTCTGAATGACTACCGTCCGGTGGCCCTCACCTCGGTAGTCATGAAATGCTTTGAGAGGCTGGTCAAGAAACACATCTGCGCCTTCCTCCCTCGCAACATGGACCCGTTACAATTTGCATACCGTCCGAACAGATCCACGGACGATGCGGTCTCCCAGGTTCTGCACAGCGCTCTCTCTCATCTTGACGTAGAAAGGGGGCTACGTGAGGATGCTGTTCATAGACTTCAGTTCAGCCTTCAACACGATAGTCCCCACCAGACTGGCCAAGAAGCTACTGGAATTAAGGCTCAACACCCCCCTGTGTGCCTGGGTCCTGGACTTTCTCTCCACCAGGCCCCATGTAGTCAAGATGGGGGGAAATACATCGAAGTCTCTCACCCTGAGCACAGGATCCCCCCAGGGTTGTGTTCTCAGCCCCCTATTGTACTCCCTGTACACACATGACTGTGTGGCTAGGTTCAGCTCCAACTCGATAATCAAGTTTGCTGATGACACTGTGGTGATGGGCCTGATCTCAGACAACGATGAGAAGGCCTACCGGGAGGACGTGGCTGATCTGGCACTGGTGTCTGGGCAACAGCCTCCTCTTGAATATCAAAAAAACTAAGGAGCTGATCGTGGACTTTAGGAGGGCACATCATCCGAGGACGTACACACTATTGAAGATAAATGGGGATACTGTGGATAAGGTGAGCTGTTTTAAATACCCGGGAGTCCACATCTCTGAGGATATGACATGGACATCACACGCTGCAGCACTCGTGAGTCAGGCAAGGCAGCGCCTTTACCACCTCAGGCAATTGAGGAAATTCAGAGTGTCTGATGATCCTCCAGTGCTACTACTCAGTGGCTGTTGAAAGCATCTTGTCCGGAAATATCACGATTTGGTTTGGGAACTGCTCTGCCCAGGACAAGAAGGCTCTGCAGAGAGTAGTGCGTTCGGCCGAACGCACTATGGGAACTTATCTCGCCCCTCTGCAGGAACTATACATCATAAGGTGCAACTCCAGACACAACAAGATCATGGGAGACCCTTTTCACCCCTGCAACGGACTGTTCCAACTGCTACGGTCAGGCAAACGCCTCCGTTGCCATGCTGTGAGAACGGAGAGGATGAGAAGGAGTTTCTTCCCCAAGGCCATTAGGACTGTAAACTCCAATCTCACCAGGGACTAACTTCACTGTTTTTTTTAAATTGCTGTTTTTTTCCTTTTTCTTTCCTTCCACAAATTATGTAATATGTGAATATGTGATTCTGTTCCATTCTGTTTGTAGTTTGTTTGATTGTTTGTTTGTTTTTTTGCACAAAGTCTGCGAGCATTGCCACTTTTCATTTCACTGCACATCTCGTATGTGTATGTGACGAATAAACTTGACTTGACTTGACTTGACATCTCCCAAACACATGAACTGTATCACCATAAGGACAAGAGCAACAAGTGCATGCAAATGCCACCATCATCTACAGGTTCTCCTCCAAGCAATATACCTTTCTGAACTCTAATTTTGTTCAGTAATTTCTTGTGCACGACATATTGAAATCAAAGTGCATCATACTAATGATCTTCTGATCATGCTTAAAGTCGCAATAGATTTAGTGAGCTTGATTTTTTTTTTAAATAAATCCGAACAGTCTCTGAATCCTCAATCTGTTCACAATTTGTTTACATTTTCTCCTGCCATCTTCTAAGAAATGCCAAATTATGTAGTGGAGCTGTCTAGACTCATTCCATTTGAGATATTTCACCAAACTGCTCACGTATCTGAAATTTTTGTTAATTTTTACCTTTTTATGTCTACATTTTTTAAACAAATGAAAATATTCTTATACAAACACAAATAAGGAAATTCCTTATTCCTTAAATAAGGAATCTGGCAGAAGTTACACAGATCAATTCTCCTAAGCTCTATCCAAAATTCTCCTGATTTTTTATTTTAACCAACTCCTGTAACCTCGGATGAGAGTAACTATTTAATTGCATTTAATCCATGTTTTGTTTCCTTTTTATTTGCTAAAATGTTTTCTCCCCCAAATTGTGGACACTTGAAATGGTCAAAAGAATATTTGCATTTTTTCAATTACTGCTTAAAATCTATTTTTACTTGATCTTTTCTGTGCATGATTACAAATTCAAAAATTATACTTTCAGACTTTTGAGTTAGCTGTTTGCATTCTACACCTGGATGGTAGACATGCAAATGAATTTGAGTGTATTTACATATAATACCCACTCATCCTTCTGAATGGCAGCACTTTTCATGGCTTACTGACATTGGGTGAGATTGGGGAGCACTAATGGAAATAAAATTAATCCCATTAAAATACATCAAGGCAAAGCTTGATTTCACATGTTAACCACAATTGTCTCATTGGACCATACTTCATTTGGAGCTGAATCACAGATTCAAAGACTTAGTCATCTCTGTCATAAGGTAAGTTTACTGCAGGGCAGAAAAAAAAAAACTACTTCCGTGGCATCTTTCCTCAAATCAAATACTGTCAGTGAGATATTTCTGAGGCTCATCTGGAAACTGTTTTTAGTGGAAGTTGTGTTGATACTAGTCAAAGAATAGTTGGAGCTCTTGTCGGTTATTAGATAATATTTACTTCTCAAGCAGCACCATCAAAATTCAGATGTAGGTTTTGTTATGTTGTGGACATTGCAGAAATGGAACGTTTTCTATGCGCCACTTGTGGGACTTGAGTACGGGGGAAATGCATAATAGATATAGTTGTTCATATAACTGCAGTATTGGGGAAATACGTAAAGACTTGTAAAGTGTTTTGTTTTGTTTTTGCACTAATTTGGTATTTTACAATTTGGGTGTTATTTTATAATGTAAGATGAAGGATATGTGCCTTTTTACAATACTGGAGAGATTTTGCGGAACAAGATTATTATTCAGTTTTTTACACCAATACAGTGTTCTTAACAAAAATCTGCTCATCATGTGAAACCTTATAAATCTTCTTATATTACTAAAACTCTGATCTTGACCGCTTTTGGCCCACTGTGCTGCGATTTCCGACAGAACGCCGCCACCTACGGCCGTCATTTTTGGCCACCTCGCTCAGAGCCCCCCTCCGCCTAACGGGTGCGGAGGATTTTTACCATCGATGACAAATCAGAGAGATATTAATGTTTTTTTTTAAATCACCATTCTCTCTGCTGCAGAGGGGGAGGGACTATAAAACCAGGAAGTGGTGTGCCTCACTCAGTCTCTGCAAGATGGATGAAGCCAAGGGTCACGTCTCTCTGAGCTCTGAATAACACTGAACAAATGTCTACACAACTGTGAGTCCCCTTAATGTGGTTTGAAAATGAAAATATGGTTTGTTTGAAGTAAAAAGGCACTGCCTGCAAATGGTTGTTTGGGTGCTTTGGCTTGAAGTTGAAAGGCACTACTTACTGCAAATGGTGGCTTGGGTGCTTTGGCTTGAAGTTGAAAGACACTACTTACTGCAAATGGTGGCTTGGGTGCTTTGGCTTGAAGTTAAAAGGCACTACTGCAAATGCACTTCCTGTTTGCACTGTATATTGATTTCAGATAAAACGCTACCACTTACGGCTGTGATTTTTGGCTATCTTACTCAGTCCCCCCTCCGCTGAGCAGGTGCAGAGAATTCTTCCCATCAATGAAAAATAAAAGTGTTATAGTGTTTAAAAAATGTTGAGAATCTCTCTCCTGTCAATCACGCCATGAAAGCCACACCTTTTCCAGTGGGAGGGGGAGGGGTTATTCAACCCGGATGTGTGGGTGTGGCTCAGTCTCTGCATGATGGCGGAGGGAGAGGTCACGACTGTCTGAGCTGTGAATCAACTGAACACACTAAATGTCTACTGAACTGTGAGTTTGGTGTTTTGTGTGGTTTTATGGTGGTTTCACCATGCATGAAATGGTATGAAGCTGCATTTGAATTTGGTGGCCTTGCACCCTTATGGTGGTTTCACCCTGCATGAAGTGGTATGAAACTGCATTGAATTTGGTGGCCTTGCACCCTGCTGAAAGTGGTATGAAACTGCACTTGAATTTGGTGACCTTGGATCCAGCTTGAAGTGGTATGAAACTGCACTTGAATTCGGTGGCCTTGCACCCTGCTTGAAGTGGTTGGAATCTGCACGAATTTGGTGGCCTTGCACCCTGCTTGAAGTGGGAGGAAACTGCACTTGAATTCGGTGGCCTTGCACCCTGCTCATAGTGGAAAGAAACTGCACTTGAATTTGGTGGCCTTGCACCCTGCTTGAAATGGTAGGAACATGGATTTGAATTTGGTGGCCTTGCACCCTGCTTGAAATGGAATTTCAAGGAATTGTCATGAGTCAACTGCCAGCCCACCAGCCGTGAGTGAGCTGCCGGCAGATCAGGCTTGAGGGACTGAGCTGCCATCCCAAGAACCCATACCAGCACTCCAGAAAGCCACCAATATTGGAATTGGTGGAGAGGTGGAATATTGCGTCGGGGGCCAGCCCTCCCGTGTGAACATGGGACCCGACGGGTCCCACTTAGTCTAGTAACAGATAAATTAGATAACTTCAAGACCGAAAGTCAAAAACTTTTTTCATGACAGACAAATCGTCGTTTTACCACCAATTTGGACACCCAAAATGTGACATTAAAAATGCTGCCACATTTAGACGTGAATATTTAATTCATAAATAAACTTCATATGGCCCCTCATACATATACGTTTTGATAATGATCGAGGGAAATATCTTCATCAATACCAGGAGAAAAATACAGTTACATAAAGATAATACAGTGCAGTAAAGATCCCGTATCGGTCGTTGTGCTTGGTGTCTATTGTCACAACGACCGTTATCGGGGTTGGTAGCTCCGTAAATCACGGAAGCTACAAACCTCTAATGCTTTTCAAAAACCCAACGAGGTATCCAATGATAATAACGATTTTTGGGCGAGTTAATTATTTTTTCATATTTTACAATTTAAAATATCAAAACCATCTGATGTCAAAAACGCAACGACCGTTTATTATATTTTCTGACTTTTTAAAATCAATGTAAAAATATTTTTGGACATAAATTGGTCATCAAAACAAAGAAACTGCGTCGTCGCTAACTTCATTCTTTCGTGTCAACTTCGAGAAGCTCCGAAACGACCATTACGGAGACATTTTACTTACAAAAAAATCAGCCCAAATCAAACGATCTGACGAATCATCGGCCATCGATAGCTCAAATCCATAAGGTAATGTATCGTTTAGATCATATTGGTGAAAATGCTTGGTTCTCGCTAATAATGTAACGTTCGTTTTCTGGGAAACCAAACCGTTTAGTGTCCACCCCAACGTACGTTTGTGTGTATGATCGTGTAACGCGTGTTGCGGTGTCCATTCAGATGGATGCAGTATTCTACTACATGATCAGGTGAATGAAGTGGAAACGGTGTTTGCAATTTTATTGTTCCATGTGCTATTCATAAACATAGAAAGGAATAATAAATACATGCACTTACTGTGCCAACCAGGTCACTGGTGGACACCTCGCAACAACTGTTACACAAAGAGTATTTGTGTATTCTGATTAACTTTTCGGAAACTTACCATCAATATGCTAGCTGTTCTTATATTTTTTGTTGATACTATGTTCGGCATGAACCCAATAAAGCGCTTGTCACCTTTTTTGAAGGAATTTGAAATTTGACCCCCTTTGTCACATTTTTGTATGCAGTATTGTAAAAAAGACACATATAGAATAGCAAAAAACAAAGCTGAATGTTATCCAAGATTGTTTTGGCTTATGACAGTAAAAGATTGTGTGATTGGATGATGCAGTCACGACCTGAATAAGATATATTGCAATAACTTTTAATGTTTTATTTAATGTTGTGCACAGATGGGGTAAACATTACAAGCTATAGCCCTCTTTCATTGTTTTGTATGACATGCACTTATTGGAGATTTGAGCCTGGGAATTGGTGTGACAGATTTGTAGCACACTCCATTCCCTCCATTAACATTGTGTAGAAATTTATTGTCTATCCTGCATGCAATAAGGAACAAAAATTGCCTGCTCATAGGAAATGTGATCCTAACATGCATAATCTCTTGATCTGTAAGCTTTAAAACAGCTGGATTTTTGTCAGTAGATATGGATTTAAATCAGCTGATGCTGTTAGATTGATCACTGTTTATATTTTTTAATGTTCTTCTGAATTCCATTTGTTATATAAGCTTCTAGTGTAATTTTCATTTAAGAGCAAGAACTGAGTTCGACAGTTGAAAGAAACCATGCTGCCATTTTAAGAATGGCTGCAGTTTTCTTGGCTTTTGCCTTTTGCATTTCTTGTTTCCACTTCCTACATAGCTTTGTGTCCTCAAAATTATTTTGAACCATATGAAACACAAACCATCTTTTCACTTAATATTCAATGTGTTTAGGGATGTCAAATGTTAGGAGGTGACAAAGGAGATTGATGAAGGTAGAGCGTGGATGTTGTATTCATGGATTCTAATAAGACTTTTCATAAGGTCCCTCATGGTAGAAAATTAAGATGTATGGGTTTCGCAGTGACTTGGTCATATGGATTCAGAACTGGCTTATTCATAGTAGACAGAAGGTTGTGGTGGAAGGTAGATTTTCTGACTGAATATATATATATATATATATTGGGTTGGCGAGTAAGTTTGCTGATGACACTAAAGAGGGAGTTAGATGTGGCCCTTGTGGCTAAAGGGATCAGTATGGAGTGAAGGCAGGTACAGGATGCTGAGTTGGATGATCAGCCATGATCATATTGAATGGCGGTGCAGGCTCGAAAGGCCGAATGGCCTACTCGTGCACCTATTTTCTATGTTTCTATGTAAAGGAGTTGCAGGAACGATGTCAGATACAGCGGGATATAGATGAGCTGCAGAAATGGGTGGAGAAATGGCAGATGGTGTTTAGTCTGAACAAGTGTCGAGTGTTGCACTTTGGGGGTTGAATGTAAGGAGTGAGTATACAGTTAGTGACACTACCCTTAACAACATTGATATTCAGAAGGATCTTGGAGTTAAAGTCCATGGCTCACTATAGGTGGCAGCACATGTAGATAGTGGTAAAGAAGGCATGTGGTGCGTTCGCCTTCATTGCTAGGGGTTTGAAAGTAAGTGTCAGGAAGTCATGATGCAGCTCCACTGGACTTTTGTTAAGCTGCATTTGGAGTATTGCGGGCAGTTCTGGTCGCCCCATTACAGGAATGATGTGGAGACTTTGAAGAGGTTACAGAGGAGATTTACGAAAATCCTGCCCAAATTAGAGGGTTACAACTGGAGCCTCAATTAGAGGGAGAGGCTGCATAGACTTGGATTGTTTTCTCGGGAATATCGGAGGTTGATGAGAGGCTTGATAGAGATATATAAAATTTTGAGAGATATTGCTAGGGTAGACAGTCAGAACCTTTTTTCCAGGGTGGAAATGTCAGGAGAAATTTAATGCAGACAAGTTTGAAGTGATATATTTTGGTCGGAAGAATTAATGTTTTTTTAAAACAGTGCACTTTTAAAGCAGATGCAGAAACCTGTAGTGCACATTTAAAAAATTGAGGTGGCAAGAAAAATCCAGAAGATTCGTGTTCAAGCTGGAAAGGGTACAGAGAAGATTTACGAGTATGTTTCCAGGACCAGATGGTCTGGGCTATAGGGAAAGGTTGAGTAGGCTGGGACCCTATTCCTTGGAGCGTAGAAATATTCTGTTCCATTATCATACAATTTTGTTTTTGTTCTTTATATGAGACTAAATCTTAACAACCAGGCTCATCCTACTGCATCCTTCTCCCAATTCCTCCGTCTACGCCGCATCTGCGCCCAAGATAAGGTGTTCCATACTAGGTCCTCATTCTTTAGTGAACGGGGGTCCTCCTCTCCCATGAAAGATGAGGCCCTCACTCGTGTCTCCTCTGTACCCCGCAGCTCCGTCCTTGCTCCCCCTCCCCCTAATCGCAATAGAGACCGAGTCCTCCTCGTCCTTCCACCCCATCAGCCATCGCATACAACACATAATCCTCCGTAATTTCCACCACCTCCAACGGGATCCCATCACTAGCCACATATTCCGTTCTCCGCCCCTTCCGCAGAGACCATTCCCTCTGTAACTCCTTGGTTAACTCATCCCTTCCCACCAAACCACCCCCTCCCCAGGTACCTTCCCCTGCAACCGCAGAAGATGCAACACCTGTCGCTATACCTCCTCCCTCGATTCTGTCCAGGGACCCCTACAGTCCTTTCAGGTTAGGCAGAGGTTCACTTGTACCTCCTTCAACCTCATCTACTGTATCCGTTGTTCAAGATGTGGACACTTATTCATCGGCGAGACCAAACGCAGACTGGGCGATCGTTTCGCGGAACACCTTCCCTCAGCCCACCTGAACCTACCTGATCTCCCAGTTGCTGGAAACTTTAATTCTCCTTCACATTCCTACACAGACCTTTTTGTCCTCGGTCTCCTCCATTGTCAGAGTGAGGCTAAAAGCAAATTGGAGGAACAGCATCTCATTTTCGCTTGGGTAGCTTACAGCCCAGTGGTATGAATATTGATTTCTCTCACTTCAGGTAGCCCCGGCATTCGCTCTCTCTCTATCCCACCCCTACCCAAGTCGCACTAGCTTCTCGTTTTCACCCCACAAAGAGCTAGCAATGGCCTGTTTCCTTTATTATCGTTACTTTTTTGCAAATCTTTCATTTATCTCTCCACATCACCGCCTATAACTCTCGTTTCCCTTATCCCTAACCAGTCTGAAGAAGGGTCTCGACTAGAAACATCACCCGTTCCTTCCCTCCTGAGATACTGCCTGTCCCACTGAGTTACTCCAGCTTATCTTCGGTTTAAACCAGCATCCGCAGTTCCTTCTTACGCCCTAAGTCTCCCCATTGCCCATCGTTAATCTGATCCAGATGCACAGATTCTCCCTTGCTAGTTTGAAACATCCCAGAGACCAGCTGCCTGCCCTCTGTGACAATATGGGCCTCCATGGGTAAGCCCCAGACTTGCTTCCAATTCATGAAACAGTTGACATGTACCATCATGATCAGGAATATTATGATAGAATTTGATTCTCTTTGGAGCACCTGTTCGTCCTAGAGGTGTTCTTTTTATATTGTTATATTGTTTATAATATGAGTTTATCCACTGCTCTTTTAGTCCAATTAGTATCTAACCATAGATTTAAAATTGTATTTTTTAAACTGCTTATCCAAATTTAACGTGATAATAAATTCCAGTAGAATTTCAGTAACTGACTTAGAATGCCAGGTTTCTACAATCCAAAATGTCGCCTATCCATGTTCTCCAGAGATGCTGCCTGGCCCACTGAGTTACTCCAGCACTTTGTGTCTATTTTTTCAATTAATCTAATGCCTGTCAGGCAAAACTTCATTAGTATATAAACAAAGGTTTCGAAGGTCTTTCATTGTCACGTGTACCAATTAAGGTACAGTGATATGCGAATTAGGAATTGCAGATGCTGGTTTACAACAAAAGGCACAGTGCTAGCATAACTCAGTGGGTCAGGCAGCATCTCTGGAGTACGTGGATGAGAGTTATTTTGGGTTGGGGCTCTCGGTCAAACCTGCTGAGTTACTCCAGCACTTTGTAACTTTTTTCAAATTGTTTTTTACATATAAAGGAAGGAATCATCTGTACCAATGTGATAATTACGTATTTCGTGCTTTTCAAGTTTAAACCTGATTTAAAGGGAGAGGTTGATAGTCAAATTATTTTACATAATTCAACATATCTACTGCAGTCAAAAGCAAATTATTGGACTTTGAAATTTAAAAAGCATTTTGCTTATCATATGTGTGACAGATTAAGGACTAAATTGAAGGCACATAAATGAAGACTTGCATTTGTACAGAACCTTTTTGTTGGCTTCTGGACATGTCAATGTTGTAGTTTTGAAGTGCAGCCAGTGCTGTAAAGTCATCAACTTGGGAAGCAGTTTGTGTGGCAAACTCCTATAAAGTAAGTGTGATGACTGGATATATTAATCTCTTATCGACCTTCAATGACATTGGCTGAATGATAAATATTAGCCGGAGTAGTAGAGTTAATTCTCATGGTTTTCAAGATGATGTCATGGGATTTTTTCTACCCATCGAAAAGAACCGATAGCAGTTTAGTTTAGTATTTCCCACAAAATGTGAACATTTATTTGGCTTCAGGAATCTAGTAAAACAAAGATTTACAAACTTTTATCTTTCCATTTTGTTTGAAATTCAGTCAAGAATTCTGATAGCTTTGTAAACCAGGGCAAAAAAAATCTATCACCAGTGACATTTCTGCATTCTCATGGTACTGGTTGAATTATTATACCTTAATATTAAATGAAGATGGTATTGGTGTGGGTTATAATGCTACGTGTTGAGCATATTTGTACATGATTGTCTGGACCCTCTATTGAAAAAAATTAAGAGTTTAGGAATGTAGGAGGCAATCTGCGAATTGTGGAACTGGAGACTCAAGAGACTGCTCAATCAATCAGATTTATTCATCACATACACAATAATGTGCAGTGAAATGAACTTGCCTGTACAATCAAAAAAGAACACACAATACACAATAAAAATTTAACACAAACATCCACAACAGCATTCCTCACTGTGGTGGAAGGCATAAAGTATAGTCAGTCCTCCTCCATTGTTCCCCCGTGGTCGGGGCCATAAACCTCCGCAGTCGCTGCTGTGGGCGGCCAGATGTACAGGCCCTCTAGTCGGGAGGGTAAGTCCCGAATCAGCGCTTCCCTACCGGAGACCGTGGCTTCAGGATGTTGTAGGCCACTGGCCAGCGATCGAAGCTCTTCTCCGGGGATCCCCGGTGAGGGATCCCGCTCCGGATGTTAAGTCCACACCGCGGCTAGAGGCTCCGCAGACCGCAGCTTCAGGATGTTATCGGCTGGTGGTCGGAGCTCTTCTCCAGCGATCCCTAGCGGCTAGAAACTCTGCAGACCGCGGCTTCAGGATGTTGTAGGCCACTGGCCAGCGATCGAAGCTCTTCTCCGGGGATCCCGCTCCGGATGTTAAGTCCACACCGCGCCCGCGGCTAGAGGCCGGCGGTCGCTCTTCTCCAGCCATCCCTAGCGGCTAGAAGCTCCGCAGACCGCGGCTTCAGGCTGTAACAGTCCGCGGGCTAGCGATCGGAGCACTCCCTTCTGGCGACCTCGGCAAGGGCTCGCCCACTCAGCGATGAAATGTCCACGCTGCGCAACCGGCTGAAACTCCGGGCCCAACCCCGGGAAAGGTCGCACCAATCTACGGTGTTAGGCTGTGAGGTAGACCCCCCCTCTCTCAATCCCCCACACAATACACACCAAGAGACATAAAAACACACATTTGGACACACCAAAAAACAAGGTAGAAATGACGAACACGCTACTGGCAGGGCAGCCGACTCTCAGCGCCCCCACCGACCGCTGATGACATAATCTAAAGCAAAAACTTCTGAAGAAGCTCAGCAGGTCAAGCATAATTTTTTGGAGGCAAATGGACAGTCGACGTTGACAATTTGATATTTTTAATGAAGTATCTTTACTTTAGAAGAGTAAAGCAAGTTGCCAAAAACACTTTATTTTTAATGTCTTTATTGAGCTGCTAAAATTATGGTTTCTTTGCTGTGTATTGTAGCTTTATGTATGGCGTGGAAGACTTTTGCCACAGTATAACTTTATAATGATGAATGGCTCCAGTAAATTACATTTTTTTTAGCAGAGAATGAATCTGTACATAGTTTTGTTCAAATGGAAAGAAGTTTAGAGCAGTGCAATGTATAAATGTGTGTCCGATGCCAAAACCAAATTTTCTCAAGGCAATGAACACTGGAAATCCTACCCGGAATACTTTAAAACAGATTGTAGAAATAGCCTTTCAGTGATTTACAGATATCATCGGTTTGGAAACCAAACAAAAAGTTGTTTCATTGTTTTGCAACAATCTGTTCACAAAGATTTTAAAACTTAAATTCATGGAATTCGTATTTTCCCAAAGGTAAACTGCTAGCTTATGGTTGGTTATGCACCTCCAAAATGACTAAAGGCCCTATCCCACTTTCCCGAGTTACTGACGAACTCTCCCGAGTTTTCCTCTTGATTCGAACTCGGAGAATTACGGTAATAGCCGTTCGTAGGTACTCGGGGTTATTTTATTTAAACTCGTGGACATTTTTCAACATGTTGAAAAAATGTCCCGACTTACCTGATGCCTTGAGTTCCTACAGCTGGCATTACGAGCTACGAAACATCGACGGACTCCTACGGACTCGCTACCGACATTTCCCGAGTTCGAATCAAGGGGAAAAGTCGGGAGAATTCGTGAGTAACTCGGGAAAGTGGGTCAGGGCCTTTAGTATTGTTCAATAGTATAGTTAAATGTTAACTAAATCAAATAGATCTTGTACAAGAAATTTCAGTGGTTGGTGGTTAGGGAGTGAGGGTGTGGAAGATGGCTTTGCTTTAGTTTATTATTTTCATGCGTACTGAGATACAGTAAGAAGCTTTTGTTTCGTGCTATCTAGTCAAAGAAAAACTGTAAATGATTACAATCTAGCCATCCACAGTGCACAGATAAAGAGCACAAATTTAGTGCATGATAAAGTCCCATTAAGAAGATAGTTCAAAGGTCTGCAATGAGGTAGATTTGAGGTAGGCACAACACTCCAGTCAATGAGAGGACTATTTAGTTGCCTGATAACAGCTGGAAGAAACTATCCTTGAATTTGGAGGTACGTGTTTTTAAACCTGTACTGATAGGAGAGGGGTGAAGAGGGAATGACAGGGGTGAGACTGGTCCTTAATTATGCAGTCTTGCCAAGGCTGCATGTCGTATTGATGGAGTTAATGGAAAGGCGGTTAGTTTGTGTGTTGTCTGGGCTACATCCACAACTCTGAGATTACTTGTGTCCTTTGATGGAGCTGTTCCGAAAGCAGGTTGTGATGCATTCCGATAAAATGCTTTCTGCTGCACATATGTAGAAGCTGGTGAGGGTTGTTGGGAACATGCCGAACTTCCTGAGCCTTCAAGGATGTAGAGATATTGGTATGCTTTATTGGCAATAGCTTTGGTGTGGCTGGTCCAGGACAAGGTACTGGTGATATTTATTTCTTGGATCTTGAAGCTTTCGACCATTTCTGCTTTGGCACCATCAATGTGTAGCGGGGTGTGTGTATTGCTTCACTTCCTGAAGTCAATCACAATCTCCTCTTGCTGATATTGAGGGAGAGGTTGTTGTTTTAACACCAAGTTACACGGTTCTCAATATTCTTTCAGTGTCCCTGTGACTGGTGTTTCTGTAAGCCTCTTAAAAGTCAGCTAAGTTGTGATTCTTCTGTTCTCGTATCTCACATTGGAATTCCAATTTAATAAATGGCAAGCTTTCATTCTGTCAATTCACTCTCATTTTGCTAGATTGCATTTATAGGAATTTATGTCTGGAAATTCCTGTTTTGGCAAACCCCTCTTGCATTGCTGAGCTTAGGTAAAGTTGAAAGAAAATATGATAATGTTTTAAAAAAATAGGTATTAAATATGAGGGAGAAGAGTTGAGCTACTTTTAGAATATAATCCAATTTTGGGCATGGAAAAATATGCAAGAACCATTTGTTTCGCACTGTACTTTTTATTTATGATGTTGCATTTGATTACCTGTATTTATTGATGATATCGGTTGGGGCGCTGCAATGGCGTTAGTTTTTTCAATTTTTTTTTTTTTTTTAGTATGTTTTAAAGTATGTTTTTAATGTTTTTTTGTGTGGGGGGGTGAGGGGGAAACCGTTTCGGCCGCCTCCTCCATGGAGAGGCGACTTTCTCCAGGTCGCCCCGTGGCCTAACAGCAAGGATCGGCGCGGCCTTTCCCGGAGACGCGCCCGGGGCTTCAGCGGCGGGCGCAGCGTGGACTCTCGGCGTGGAGCGGGTGAGCCCTCGCTGGAGGGGAGCGCTCCGTTACGCTGGCCCGGGGCAGCCGGCAGCCTGAAGCCACGCGCGGCCTGCACAGCTCCAGCTAGCGCGGCGTCTACAGCCCGGGATCCCTCATGGGGGACCCGGGGGAAGAAGAAGCCATCACTGCCGGCCCGCGGCCAACTTCTACCGCGGGCGCGGTGGCGACTTACCATCACCCCTGGAGGGGAGCTTCGACCGCCGGCCCTGCGGTCTGCGGTGCTTCTGGCTACGGCGCGGCGGGAACTTTAAACTTTAAATCTCGACTGCCGGCCTGCGGCCTACACCAACTTAAAGCCGCGGTCTCCGGTGGGGAAGAGCCGATCCTGGACTAACCTGGACTTGTACCTTGTCCTTTTACCATCTGGACGCCCGCAGCAACGGCTGCGGAGGGTTGAGGTCCCGACCACGGGGGAAAATGGAGGAGGACTGGCCAAATTGTGTGCCTTCCACCACAGTGATGAATGCTGTGGTGGATGTTTATGTTAAATTTTTATTGTGTTTTTGTGTGTGTTCTTTATCATTGTACCGCTGCTGACATATTCATTTCACTTGCACTTTATGTGCAATGTGACAAATAAACCATATTGTATTATTGTATTGTATTGTATTTATTGTCAATATGAAATATAAAATGCTCTTGTGCACAATTTTCAATGCATATCATAATGTTATTCTGTGACAGAACCTAAACAATGGTCTTTTGAGATATGCGTGCTTTTATTTTCCAGGAGATGACCTTAGTTGCCCCCGAATCTCCTTGGGAGCAAGCGAGAAGAGTATTCCAAACATATGATCCTGAAGGTAATTTAGTTTCATTAATATATCATAATTTTCCAGCACAAATCTTTGCATTGTAAACAGTCCCAATCAAAGATTATTCTTGTTACTGTTTGTCAGGCTAACAGTCATAATAATGAGCACCTGTCATAATCTGACACAGCTGATTATCACAATATACTGCAATATAGGAATTGAATTAGTTGTAGACCATTGAGAATAAACATTTTGTAATGCACAATCCTTCTCTATAATGCATCCTGAGCTACTTATAATAAAATAAATGCAACTTGACTGTAAATTTAAATGTTGTCCTAAGTCTTGTTCCTGTCAATGAGCCTACTCTACTACCAATTGATTAATACAGATCTGGACAAATTAACAGTATCTGAAATCTGACCGGGCAATGGATTGGAAAAAATTAAGAGCTCCTTTTTGGGTTACTTTGATTGACCATGGGTACAAATGTTTTGACAATTAAAGTACTGTGATTTTTCAGTAGCAAGTCTTGGTGACAAGGTGATAGAGAGAAATGTGCCACACAATAGACTATAATAGAGATACTACCAAGGTTTTCATCAGTAAATAAAGACCCATTTTATCCTAGAAATTAATATACAGTTCATTGGTTTTACATGTTTTTAAGCCGAGAATAAAATATTTTGACTGTTAAATTTTAGAATGCCGTATAATTTATGTTTTGAAAATGAACTGCAATATCTTGAATGCTGGAGAATGAAGAAAACTTTTCAAATTGCTTTTGATGCTGTATCTCTGTAGGAACTTAGTCTTCAAAGTTATGATACATGCCCCTGTCTCACTTAGGAAACCTGAACGGAAACCTTTGGAGACTTTGCGCCCCGCCCAAGGTTTACGTGCGGTTCCCAGGGGTTTCTGTCAGTCTCCCTAATGGTCGAAAGTGGTTTCTGCTTCTTCTATGTTCCGGCGATTATTTCAAAAAATTCAAAACCGGCTGCGACTAAAAACGGGTTGCCGTTTTAAAAATCGGTAATTTTTTAGTCGAAGACGGTTGCGGTGCTAGTTGGTTGCCGGAGGTTGCAGGTAGTGGAAGGTGTAACACCTCCCTGGTGGAATAAAACAGGGTAAAAAAAAGTCTTACTTTCCACTACCTGCAACCTCCGACAACCACTTTCAACTAGCATCGCCTCCCTCTCCCCTTCTCTCCTACCCTCTCTCCAACCCCATCTCTCTTCCCTCTCTCTTCCCTCTCTCTTCCCTCTCTCTCTTCCTTCTCTCTCTTCCCTCTCTCTCTTCCCTCTCTCTCTTCCCTCTCTCTCCCTCTCACTCTCCCTCACCCCCTCTCTCTCATCTCCTCTCTCTCTCTTTCTCTCCCACCTCACTCCTCCCTCTCTCATCTCTCTCCCTCTCTCTCTCTCTCTCTCTCTTTCCATCTCTCCCCTCTCCCTCTCCTCTCTCACCCTCTCTCTCCCCCCTACCTCTCTCCCCCCCCTCTCTCCCCCACCCGCCTCCCTCCTCTCTCTCCCCATTCTCTCCCCCTCTCTCTCTCCCCTGTCCCCCTCTCCCCTGTCCCCCTCTCCCCTGTCTCCCTCTCCCCTGTCTCCTTCTCCTCTCTCTCTCCTCCTCCCTTTGAGAGCCTGTCCTATCGGCACAGAGACTCTCATGGCAGCGGTGCAACGCTTCCAACGCCTCCGACGGCCCGGGACTCTTGCACTGAGGCTGTTCCATGGCCCGAAGCTTCTTACTTCTGATGATGTAAGGGCTTTGGTTTAATTTCATAGCTAGTAGAGCTGCTGTTTCTGTTTTTGTGATTCTGTGACTGCTTTGATATCCCCTGGGTGCTCCGGTTTCATCCCACATCCCAAAGACGAGCAAGTTGGTTGGTTAACTTTCACTGTAAAGTGTTCCCAGTGTAAGGTGAAAGGTAGAATCTGAGAGAGTTGATGGGAATGTGAGGAGAATAGTTGCAGCGAAAATGAGAGGAGAAATGGTATCAGTGAACCAGCAAAGACCAGACTGACTGAAATGGCCGCATTCTAAGGAAATTAACGTGTTCTGCATGCAGGGTGCAGTGTTAAATATGCATGCGTGTTTAGGGCCATTAATGTAAAATAACAGTGCAAGTTAAATATAGATATTTACAGTTGGACAAGATTCCGTTTACAGGTAATGGCACTATTTATTTCTGCTGGGCAAGGTGAGAATATGAATATAGTTGAATTATGGCTGAAGATTAGAATATTAATGTCCAGTGAATCTCCTAACCAGTGGTTTCAGTAAACCTTCAGCATATTCAGTACACTGGCCATCAATTCAAAGCACGCTTCTAGGTTTTGCTGCCTGTTCCCTGTCCTATATCCCTGTTTTAATACTTTGTCCTTCACTTGTATTTAACACTATTTAAAGCTATTTATTTGAATTATTTTAATTTTTATGTATTTAATTAATTGTTATTTTTCATTTTCATTTTTGAGAGTTTAGCTCTTTGCTCAGTTTGTAAATGCCTCTGATAGTTGAACCACAGATTGATCAGGCCATTCTGTGAGAAAAGCTTCAGTGGCGTGCTACCTTTGGCCTGCCCTATACACTGCCTGTTCTGTCTTGCTGGATGCCTCTTGAGTGCAGAGGGTCAGTTTATTTTGCTCCCCACCTGCAAAAAACTTAAGATGGTTGAGCGTCAGGGCAGCAAGTCTAAGCAGTGAGCAAAAAAAAGCCTGAAATGTTGCCTATTTCCTTCGCTCCATAGATGCTGCCGCACCCGCTGAGTTTCTCCAGCACTTTTGTCTACCACTAGAGGTACTCATTTGGTCAAGCCACATCTATGGAGACAAAGGTGTGGTTGACCCTGGGTTAGGATCCTGGTCAGGACTGAGTATAGTGGGAAAATGGTGTAAAAGATGAGTAGGACAGAATTGGTAGGTGGATCAAAGTGATGTGGGAGATGATGAGCGAATGGATCCAGGAGGGTGAAAGAGTCTGGACAACGCGCTTACTTCTCAAGATCTGTCCTTTGTGAACTGAGACAAGCTATAGAAGTAATTATCAGCTCACATCTCAGTAGAATTAGCAATTTTTACCTTCTGAATGACATTGGCCAAAAGATAACATATTGTCAGATTTGTGCCTTTATCCTAACCTCCTTTTACAATTGTGCATATTTGCTGTCTAGGAACATTAAGCCTATTAAATTGTTCTAAAACAGCAGTTCATTGTGCCACAAAGATTTACCATATTTTTAAATGTAGAAATTTGACATGCAACAAAATTTGTAGGTGTACATTGTAACAGATTTACCAGGTTTGAAACAAATTTCAATTTATCTACAGAGTTTGGATCTATTTTTTCAAGCTGACAAGCAATGGAAAACTATGCCTCAAAATATATTTCATATTAAATCATGTTTATATAAACAGACTAAGTGTTAAACTGTTCCCATAGTGAAAGATGAGCTGAAGTCTTCATATTTTAATCACATCTATCGTGCAAGTCTGTGAAAAAGGAAGTATTGACCAGGACATACACAATTAGCTTTTCAAATTGTTCCAGGCATAAATCAGCATTGGTCTTAATTAGCTTTGAAACAAAAGCTTTGAATAAACCTAATGTAGAACATATTTTACATTGAAAAATTGGCTCATTTTTTCTGGTCATCCTCAAGGATACAATGATAAATGGTTTGTTTCCATCCAGTTTGTTCTAAATGATGCTTACATCAAAACCTGTCCCTTCTGAGCAATTTTGTTTTGACAGGCTACATTATGGCTGGTGTGGGAAATGGGAAAAAAATGGATTGTGTAAGAAACACTTAAGTTTGGGCAAGTAGGGAGAATTTTACACTCTCTTTGCCTGTGTCTGATGTGGGAATGTTCAATGTTTAATTATCACCTAAAATGGACAGTGTCACTATTAAGTACTAATCCTGAAATGTATGCGCACAAATCTAATCTTTTTAACTCAAATATTTGGTGTGACATCATGTGTTCTCCACTGCTGCCAATCTGAGGAATCTTACGATCAACTAAAATTATATTTAAATTTGATGTATCATAATTATTTGACAAAGTAACTTGGAAATCTCCATTTGTTACAAATTCATTTGACATTTATTAGGCCTCCATGTGCTATGTGACACGAGGAATGTAATTGCAAAGTGATCAAAATTTAAAATTCCTGTTAAACTTGTTTGCTGGAACTTTTTGAGCTTGTTTGATTTGCTAGGTTTATTTGTCTATTCTTGACCTGCAAAAATTTTTAACGATTGTGTAATAAACTGCAGATTTCCAATTGGGTCGCATTCGGTCTTCATCTGAAACCTTAACTGTACCATTCAAATTCAGTTGGTTCCTTGAACTTCATTGTCCCTTTCATCCTTTGGCACCATATGGAAAAACATCTATAATTTGAGAATGCTTTCTGCTTATCATCCATTTCATACCTATACACTTAATTTTCTCTTTTTATTGGTTTAATGATAAGATGAGAATTTACTTATTCTTGATAAACACAATAAATTTAACACAGAATGCAGTTATGTACTAGTATCCTACGAACTGTGACATGAAGACTATTTATTGTACGATGTGCTTTACCAGAACGAACACATTCTGTATCACCTATTCTTTATGGTGTAGCAATGCCACATGCAGCTAGAATAAATTTTATTTTATGTGAACAAGAAACTGCAATTGATGGATAATTTTGATAGGACATTGGCTCATGCTGGCAGAGATGTCTGTATCGAAGAGAAAACTTGTGTTGAGGGGGAAAAGCTGCAAAATGTAGGAATAAAATATTTAATATAATTTTGAATTACAATTATAGCAAGTTACTAACTTTTGTCTTTTCTTCAGTGAAGTGAGAACGTTTATTTCCAGTTTTATGTCTACTTGAAATAAAAACAAACTGCTAAAAATATTCAGCATAGGACTGAGTACAAAAGGAGATGGCTAATATAAAGAGGTGAGGGCGAGATAATAGAACATGAGCTGGCAGTGGATCCAGGTAAGGAGGGATTGATTGGCAGGGAGAAGATAGGAAGGATCTGCAGAAGATAGTGACAGACTGTGAGTTGATAAATGGACTCAGAGCTCAACTTTTGCATTCATTAGGTGTTTTTAGTTGTTAAACCTTAGTTAATGTTAGTAATACAAGTAATGTTTATTTGTTTTACTAAAATGTTGCTGCATGTTAAAAACATAGCTCCCTTAGCACTTTGAGATGACTGGAAAATTATCAATAAATAACAATCATTCACTTTTTTTCAGCTTGCAAACCTCTGTGTGGGGCTTTGCAGTTAAATTATTCGGCTGTGAGACTTCTTCAGCGTGGGGCTGGCAGCTTCACTTCCACTAGATATCTGGGTGCTTTAAGCATCTACGTTGGCCATCTGAGTCTGACAAGTGAAAATCTGTGAATTGGCAGAGAGTATAGACATTTTATTTATTGCGGGTGCCTCTGCCAGCCTGATCACCATATTCAAAATTTGTTCTGATTATTTATTGGTCATTTTACAAATTGATTTCTTCAGTTCCAAATTTCCATGTAGGCACTGCGTTACAGCCAATGAGATACATCTTGTGGTGTATTCACTGTAGTAGGATATTTTGGGATGTACTGAGATTGTGAACTATCAAATGTATACTGGCCTTTTAACCTCATCCACATGAACCTACTGGATTCTGATTACATTAGCCCCATGTGCAGGACATTGTTTATAGCAATATCAAGACAATAACCATTCCCTCAGTGTCGCAAGACAAAAGAGCCATAATTGACTTCCGGAAGTGTGGTAGAATGCATGCCCCGATCAGCATCAATGGTGTGCTTGTGGAAATGGTTGAGAGCTCCATGTTCCTTGGCACAAATGTTACCACATTAATACAACAGCCAAGAAGGCACACTACTGCTTGAACAGAGTGAGGAAACACAGCATGTCTCCAGTGCCTGTTACAAATAACTACAGATGCACCATAGAAAGCATGGTTGCATCATAGCTTGGTTTGGGTTCAGTTCTGCCCAAGATTACGAGAAATGTTCAGCTCCTCTCCTCCAGAAGGTCTCTTTCCTTTTTACATATCCACCTTTTTCTAATATCTCTTCCTCTGTGACATGCAAGGATTAAGTCTAATGATTTGTTTCAGTTGTGTAGGAAGAAGGAACTGCAGGTGCTGGTTTACAACAAAACAAAAGACACCAAGTGCTTGTGTAACTCAGCGGGTCAAACAACCCGGATTGAGAACATGGATAGGTGACATTCCGGGTCAAGACTTTTGTTCAGACTTTATCTGCCAGAGAATAAAGTTAAGATTCATTGCATTTATTTTTGAATGCCTTTGTCAGAAATTCTTAGAGATTCCCAGTCTTTTTGAAGTGCTGACCAGACTGCGTTCGTGGCATGGCTGCCTGACAAAATGTGGGGTTGATACTTGGGTTTTCAACATAAGTCCTGCCCTGCAAAGGCCTCTCCGGTCAGGAGCCAGTTTTGGGAATAACGTTTCTGCTTGAATGGTGAAGAGATTACTGGTCTGAAGAAGGGTCTTGACCCGAAACGTCACCCATTCCTTCTCTCCAGAGATGCTGCCTGTCCCGCTGAGTTACCCCAGCTTTTTGTGTCTATCGTTGGTTTAAACCAACATCTGCAGTTTCTTCCTACAAACTTAACACTTACTGGGGCACTCCAGACAGAACTGGCCTAAGGTTTGTAAGTCTGAAGAAGGGTCTGGACCCAAAACAGCACATATCACATGTCCTCCAGAAATTATCGCTACCCTCTGAGTTACTCCAGCACTCTGTGTTCTACCTAAGGGTTGTAAGTTGTGCACAACATTTTTTCTTTCATCTGAAAAGGGAGACTGGCACTTTGTACAGTGCTGCACTGAAGTACAAGGTGGTATTATTAAGCCTGTGGGGCAGAACTTGAACTTGCAGTTTTCTGATTCATAATTCAAAGCTAATGCCATAAATAAGCATAATTCAGTTAATGTGTAACTATGATTTATTGAACGATTGACAGTTTAATGATAAACTTGAGCTTAGAATACCTCTCCTTAAGATGTTGCTTCAGATTTTTTAATATTATTTTTTAAATGTAATTGCAAAATCGGTATTAGGCTGTTACTTATCAGTGATGTCACTGCAGCTGCTTGAGAGGAATAAGACTTGACATGGTTAGTCTCCACAGTGGAAAAGTTGTCTCTTTTTCTTTCAAATGTTTATGTATATTTTTATTTAACTTTTCTGAACAAAGAGGATTTTCTTTCCCTTTAAACATTTTTTGGAAATTTAATTTACTTCGTGTCAAATAATCTTCTAGGTATTGTATAATTGTTTGATTGATTGAAATGTTGTAAAATTGATATGGTTTACTCAGATTTCAACTGGCAAAGTTACAGCTAAATTGGGTACTTGTCATTTTCAGATATTTTCTTAATCCCATATGCCACAAAATATCAGCATAGTAAAACAGATGTAAAATCAGTTCTACACACTACTTCTCTCCAAAGGATGAGTTATTGTCACATTAGGGTTCAGAGATAGTGCATGTCATTTCTCATTTCGTCCAGGACCATCAAATAAGGTTTTGTAATTGAGAATTTACCTTGACAATTGCAGGAAGTATGATCTTATCCTTTGCTCATAACAAAAGTCACTCCCAACTATGGTGTGCTTTCAGTTTCAGATTATTGATGTATTTTGCTGCTGCTTTTAATATCTTTAGCAGTATCTGTTCTTGGTCTCAACATAGAGAATGCCAAAATAAACCCCACAATATGTTACTGAAGTTCTTTCAACAGATAAAAGCAGTTTATTGAGAAGTCTCTATATATGTATCTATCATATCATCATATATATCTATTAAAACTCTGTGTGTGTGTGTGTGTGTGCGTGTTATTTTGCATGTGAAACGTATCTCCTCGAAAACCAGACGCAAAAATGCAGCAAATTTTACCATTTCGGTAGGGATTAATTTATGAGTTCAGAAATCCACTCCTTGGTCAATTATTTCCCCAGATTTTGAATAAAATTGATCACAAAACGCAATTTAAAAAAATCTAAATGGCGCTCACCAGCTGCTGACGTCACAATGCCCACCTGTATCCTGGCCCTGCCGCTGTGGATTAAAGGCGCAGAGATATCGAGAAAGTTCTGCAGAACAAAGATTCTACAGCTGCGTTCCGGTGTAGCTTCTTTGTTCTATAGATCTCGGGGCAGCGACTCCTCACGCGCTGAATTTCTCCACATATGTTCCGCTGAAATTTCTCCTCACAGCCGGCGCAGCTCGCGACGCCCCGCCCGCCTGCGCGCCCTCCCACCCCCTGCGCGCTCATTCCAGCTCCTGGCCGAACGTGTCTTGCCTTAGCGGCTTTCAAGGACTGTTGTCAGCTGGCAGTTATCAACAGCTGCGGGTGAGTTGCGTCAACCCCCCCGACGCACGCTGGCATTTGGCTCTCTGACTCCTCCCTGTTCTGTGTTCCTCTCTGAACAAGCAAGTTCTGCAGATCCGGAGGACAGGCGAGATCTTGGGGAGGGGGAGTGGGGGGGGATTGAGGGAGAGGAGGGAGTACGGAGGGAGATGGGGGAGGTGAGTAGGGAGAGTGGGAATAAAGGGAGAGGAGCGGGGGTGATAGGGAGTGGGGAATAGATTGACTGCCCCCACCCCTCTCCCCCTCCCCACTCTTCCCCCTCTCTCCCCCTCCCTCACCACTCTTCCCCCTCCCCCACTCTTCCCTCTCTCCCCGTACCCCTCTCCCCCTCCCTCCACACTCTTCCCCTTTCCTCGCCTACCCCATCTCCCTCCTGCCTCCCCACCACCCCTCCCCTACCCCCTTCCCTCCACCCCATCCCCTCCCCACCCTCCATCCCCCTCCCTTCCCTACCCCCCCTCTCAGCCCCCCTCTCTCCCATCTCTCTCACCCCCCCCCCCCCCCACCCTCTAGACGCGCCTGCGAGTTGGGGGCTATGCGTCAGTGGATAGAAACATAGAAAAAGGTGCAGGAGTAGGCCATTCGGCCCTTCGAGCCTGCACCGCCATTCAATATGATCATGGCTGATCATCCAAATCAATATCCCATACCTGCCTTCTCTCCATACCCCCTGATCCCTTAAGGCTAACATCTAACTCCCTCTTAAATCTAGCCAATGAACTGGCCTCAACTACCTTCTGTGGCAGAGAATTCCACAGATTAACCACTCTGTGTAAAAAATGATTTTCTCATCTCGGTCCTAAAAGTCTCATCTCTTATCCTTAAACTGTGACCCCTTGTTCTGGACTTCCCCAACATCGGGAATAATCTTCCTGCATCTAGCCTGTCGAACCCCTTAAGAATTTTGTAAGTTTCTATAAGATCCCCCCTCAATCTTCTAAATTCTAGCGTGTACAAGCCGAGTCTATCGAGTCTTCATGTGAAAGTCCTGCCATCCCAGGAATCAGTCTGGTGAACCTTCTCTGTACTCCCTCTATGGCAAGAATGTCTTTCCTCAGATTAGGAGACCAAAACTGTATGCAATACTCCAGGTGTGGTCTCACCAAGACCCTGTACAACTGCAGTAGAACCTCCCTGCTCTTATACTCAAATCCTTTTGCTATGAATGCTAACATACCATTCGCTTTCTTCACTGCCTGCTGCACCTGCATGCCTACTTTCAATGACTGGTGTACCATGACACCCAGGTCTCGTTGCATCTCCCCTTTTCCCAATCGGCCACCATTCAGATAATAGTCTACTTTCCTGTTTTTGCCACCAAAGTGGATAACCTCACATTTATCCACATTGTACTGCATCTGCCATACATTTGCCCACTCACCCAGCCTATCCAAGTCACCTTGCAGCCTCCTAGCATCCTCCTCACAGCTAACACTGCCCCCCAGCTTCGTGTCATCCGCAAACTTGGAGATGTTGCATTCAATTCCCTCATCCAGATCATTAATATATATTGTAAATAGCTGGGGTCCCAGCACTGAGCCTTGTGGTACCCCACTAGTCACTGCCTGCCATTCTGAAAAGGACCCGTTTACTCCTACTCTTTGCTCTCTGTCTGCCAGCCAGTTCTCTATCCACATCAATACTGAACGCCCAATACCATGTGCTTTAAGTTTGCATACTAATCTCTTATGTGGGACCTTGTCGAAAGCCTTCTGAAAGTCCAGATACAACACATCCACTGGTTCTCCCTTATTCACTCTACTAGTTACATCCTCGAAAAATTCTATAAGATTCGTCAGACATGATTTACCTTTCATAAATCCATGCTGACTTGGTCCAATGAATTCACCACTTTCCAAATGTGCTGCTATCCAATCTTTAATAACTGACTCCAGCATTTTCCCCACTACCGATGTTAGACTAACTGTAATTCCCCGTTTTCTCTCTTCCTCCCTTTTTAAAAAGTGGGGTTACATTAGCTACCCTCCAATCCTCAGGAACTACTCCAGAATCTAAAGAGTTTTGAAAAATTATCACTAATGCATCCACTATTTCTGCGGCTACTTCCTTCAGTACTCTGGGATGCAACTTATCTGGCCCTGGGGATTTATCGGCCTTTAATCCATTCAATTTACCTAACACCACTTCCCGGCTAACGTGGATTTCACTCAGTTCCTCCATCTCATTTAACCCCCGGTCCCTTGCTATTTCCAGCAGATTATTTATATCTTCCTTAGTGAAGACAGAACCAAAGTAGTTATTCAATTGGTCTGCCATGTCCTTGTTCCCCATGATCAATTCGCCTAGGGCGGTAATGGGGTAAAAGGAACAAATTAATAATATTAATATAATATCAAGGGGGGTTGTTAGTGTGTTTGCGGGGGGGTAGTTAGTGTGTGTGACGCCGCATGCCCCCCAGCCCCCCCCCCCCCCCCCGCAACCACACATTGGGGGAACAGACCCAACGTGTCTGCACTTGGTCTAGTATCTATTAAAACTGTGTGTGTGTGTCATTTAGCTTGTGAAACGTATCTCCTCGAAATCCAGATGCCGAAACGGGAAAATGTTTACATATTTCAGTAGAGATTTTTCTTATGATTTTAGAAATCCACTCCTCTGTACATTTGGTACATTATTTTCCTGACTTTTTTAATTAAAATTGTTGACCAATCTGACTGCTGCCCAGCTGCTGACTTTACAATAATAGTGAAATGTTTACATCTTCTGGTAGAAAATGACCTTGTGATTTCAAAAATCCAACCCTCTATCAATTTGGTCAATTATTTCCCGAGATATTTACTAAAATTTATAAACAAACTGACATTTTTTTTAAATATTAAAAATGCCTTTTCTCATGCCCAACTACCCCCCCGCTCTGGATTTATGCAGCTGCTGTCAACGCTGCGTTTTCCACGAGGTACGTTAGTCCACCCAACCTCCCCGTTCTACAACATGGCGGTGGCAGTCGTTCTCACAGCGCGGGCACGGAGAAGCGCAGTGGAAAAGTGGCTGTGGCGGCTGTCACGGGACAATCTCTCCGTCCCGCCCGATCGTCTGTCACGCTGGTGGGTGGGCTTACGCTCGCGGAAGCCACGATCAGCCGGCCCTCCGCTGCTTTTCACCATCCTCAGATCACCCCGGGCCTCGCTCTGGTCCACACCGGCCGCAGCCTAGCTCGGGCCCTGTGCCTGGTGGGGAGGCTTCTGCTCTACAACCTGGTGCTGCCTCTAACCCCTCCCCCTCCCTCTCTACCCCCTCCCCGGGGCAGAGAAAGAGACAGGGGTGGAGGAGGAGAGGGGGCCCCCCCTCAGTGCCCCCCATCCGTCTCTGCACCTCCCCTACGTCTCTGCCCCCCCCTCCGTCTCTGCCCCACCAGTCTGCCCCCCTCACCTTCCCTCTCTGCCCCCCCTCCCTCTCTAGGGAGTGGTGAAGACGGACCTATGGATGAGTGGTGGTCTATTGCGTTTGTGAACCCGCCCTCCCCTGTGACGTAGCACCCCCACCCCTCAATCTCTACCCCCCTCCCTCTCCACCCCCTCCTCTTTAGCCGCGCCTGTGCGGTTGGGGGTTATGCGTTAGTGTATAGGGCGGGGAATGGGGTAAAATGAGCGAATGAATAATATTAATATAATATCAAGGGGGGGGTTAGTTGAGGGGACGGGACCAAACGGGTCCCCCTTGGTCTAGTGTGTGTGTTTATATGTATATGTGGAAGATGGGAGGGGGGGGAGAGAGGAGGAGACACGCACGTGTGTGTATATATAATTATATATATATATATATTTTATAAATAATCCACATACACAATTTATATATGATAAGAGAGTTTAATGCTAAGCTTTGTGACATTAAGGATTTTGAATCAGGTTGCATTATGAACAAAATAAACCTGGTTTCATTTTTCCCTGTGGTATATCTGTTTTTTTCATTCCGACTGGTATCCCTGCTACAATTGGCTTGTCTTGAGTTTTTTTTTCATTCACAGGTGAATAATGAGACAAATGCAACATTTTAAACATGCTGCTTCAGGGATTTCCTGCCTACCCCCAGTCGTATCTTTTGAAATATATTGCTTCGCTGTGGGATTAAAAATGCTTACCAATGGGCATAAGCACGGTGTATCATACAAAATGGGAAATGAAAATGGGGCTAATTGTAGTGACACAATGTAAATTTAGTCAATGCTGCAGCAATTTATGCTTTGTTCACATTAATTTTATCTGGTATGAAATATGTGAATTATTAATATTCAGAGCAAAACATTTGTGTTACCAGGCAATACTTAAAAATGAGCAATTATTGCCATTTGAGAGTGCAGGAGGATGTGGGGTGATCTTATAGAGGTGTATAAAATCATGAGAGGACTAGATAAGGTAAAATACACAATGTCTCTTGCCCACAATAGATGAATCGAGGAACAGAGGACACCGGTTTAAGGTGAAGGGGAAAAATATTTAATAGGAATCTGACGGGTAACTTTTTCACACAAAAGGTAGTAGGCGTATGGAACAAGCTGCCATAGGAGGTAGTTGAGGCAGGGATTATCCCAACATTTAAGAAACAGACAAGTACATGGATAGGACAGGTTTGGACCACACGCGGGCTGGTGGGACTCGTGTAGCTGGGACATGTTGGCCAGTGTGGGCAAGTTGGGCCGAAGGGCCTGTTTCAACGGTATATCACTCTTGAGTTACACCATGTTTGAGTAAAAAAATTTGTGTTACCAGGCAATACTTAAAATCAATTAGAACCAATTTAGTTACACCATTAAAGCAATATATAAACTGTTCCACCTCATAAAAGGTAGCACTTCTTAAAAAGAGAAATTATTATCCAGGGTTGTTATGTTGGCAGGCTTTTTTTCCAGCTCTGTCATCTTGCATACTATTTTACTTCGGAGTCACGTGAGTGACTACGTGAAGAACCCCGCCAGGACGCATGCGTGTCATATCGCTTTCACGCTTGCGAAACGACAGGCGGGGTGGAGCGTTCCCCCGCAGCGGTAAGTTTGAAACCGCGACCTGCAGGTAAGTGACTTACTCTGCGGTAGTTTTTTGTCCCCGCGCTGATTTTACACAGGGGGGGGAAGCTGGACAAAATAGTGTCCACAAGTGCTGCGAGTAAAGCTGGCTGGGGAGGACCGCGAAGTTGCGGGAGCCAGCAGCAGCTGAAGGCACAAGCCCCGTAAGTGGGATCAGCTGTGCCGACTTTTGGTCCCGCGCCGGCCAGAACACCACGGCCGGGCGGGAGACTGTTCAGAATGGGGCCGTCAACTTTGACAAGTCGAAACGGCAGGAGGCGGGGTGGAACGACGTTCCCCCGTAGTGATAGTTTAAACCTGGACCTGCAGGTAAGTGAAACTGCGGTCTTTATTCTCCCCATACTGTTTCACAGGTGGGGAAACATGGAGAGCTGTGCAAACAACGGCAGGCGGCACAGGAATCACCCGTAAGGGAACAGCTGTGCCCGACTTCGCTCCCGCACCGGCCAGATTAAACACCATGGCTGGGCGGGAGACTATACAGAACGGAGCTGTTGGCTTTGACAAGTCAAAACGGCAGGAGGAGGGGTGGAAGACGTTCCCCCTTAACGGCAAGTTTTAAGCCTGGACCTGCAGGTAAATGATACTGCGGTCTTTATTGTTCCCATACTGTTCTACAGGTGGGGGAAACTTGCACAAGGCAAAGAAGTCGACCAAAGCTGCGACAAAGCTGGCGGGGAAGACCGCGGAGTTGCGGACGCCAGCAGCGGCTGGAGGCACAGGAATTACCCGTAAGGGAACAGCTGTGCCCTACTTCGCCCCCGCACCGGCCAGATTAAACACTGCGTCTGGGCGGGAAGGCAAGAAGCAAACCAAAAGAGTCGTTTACTGATCAGTCCGACTTTGAGCAGCCGCGAGCGGCCAGCGACCGT